>NW_013666263.1:242128-247082 GCF_000517525.1 Limulus polyphemus
TGTGTAGTCTTGTTCTTAATTACAAACAAACAAACTTTTTACTTTCATGTTATTTAAACTCGAGTGTTTCGAAAGAAGGCAGATGAAACTTTAGTTAAATTATTTTAAAATTAATGAAATAGCATAAATCACAAAACTAGATACAAACACACACACACACACATATGTATATATATATATATATAGCATCTTATGACAGTGTATCTTTATTTAATTACCTATCTCAATGTCATGTCTATTGAATTAATGCTGTTTAAATTGAGGTTTTTTGTTTTGTTTTACGTTTAGTATGTGACATCCTAGTTGGCATACATTCCTTGCAACAATTACAAAAGCCAAGTAATCAGTAATATGGCCTTTAGAAAGCAAACAGCATTTTTCTCCTACAACCAGTCAGCATTAGATCAGATTTTGATCAGTATTTGTTTGTTGTAGTTAATAATAAAGCTACACAATGGGCTATCCGTTCTGTGCCAACCACGGGTAACGAAACCCGGTTTCTACCGTTATAATTCCTCAGACTTACCACTGAGCCACTGGAGGGGTTTGATTAGTATATAAAAAGACAGAGCAAGAAGAGCAAATAGTCATTAGTTTTAACCTTCTATACTCCATGCAGCCTAAGATCTCTGAAGTATCTTATTATTACTCGGCAATGAGTATAGAGAGCAGTGATCAAGTTATTCATAATTAGTTTAGAAGTAAAAAATATTCCACTTTCGTAGTAACAGAAAGTTGTAAATGTATTTTAGGACCTTTTGTTTTTGTCCAACTGTTTAGTATTGATTCCAATGGACACTTTTACCCCACCTTGACGTATAGATGGAGTTATAAATCAGTAAGAAGTTTACTGATTTGAGATGCAGCGATGGATAACATACTTGTTTCATATTTCTGGCTCCCCGGTGGCACAGCAGTATGTCTGCAGATTTGTACTGCTAGAAACCGGGTTTCGATACCGTGGTGGGCAGAGCACCGATAGCCCTTTGTGTAGCTTTGAGCTTCATATGTTTGTTAAAAGTATTCTAAGAACTGGAATCGCTACTCACTAAGCACAGCGCAAACAACTTCACTTAGATATCTCTCTCAGTTACTCTTGGCCATCAAATTATTTTCAGTAGCTCGTTATGTATTGTTTTACTTGGCACAGAAACGTCGTATTCGCTTTAACGTTTCTAATTGCTTATTAAATGTTGTTATTGTTGTTTTAAATGAAAGTTGTGCGTCTTTCTCTTGCATATCTAATATTATGATGTATGAAAAGATGTACTACAGTGTGTATTGCCATCACCACTCTAAATGACAATGTATATTTATAATTATACGAAGAAACCATACATTTTAATAAGAATTTGTATTGTTATGATCTACAAACACTAACACCCCATTTACTAATTTGGTATCTCTCTTCTCTTACGCTCTTCTTTTTCTTTCCTGATTTGTCTGTCATGTTTTTCTTTTTAGAAGAATATGTTAATACAACACTTGATACAACACGTTCATTATAAATCGTGAGAACACAATAATAATGAAAAAATTCACATTAGAAAGTTAAACTTTAGTAATTTCTCTTAAGTAAATCAACCAAGTCTGATAACACGAAATAAGGAAACTAAACATGTTTAAACCATTAAACCCAAAACGCACAAAGTAGTTATATATAATATAGCACATTGTATTGTATACAATGTATTTATTGTACATTTTTTCCTTTATGTGTTTGCCTTTGGATTTCACGAAAAACCAGACTGGTATATTTAGAAATGTGTTTAGACAGTTACTTTACACTATACACTTAATCTCTGATTTTTAAAAAATTAATTGTAGCTCAAAAGTTTCAGTTTTCATCAAGACATGCGGAACAATTTTTATTTTATGTGTAACCCGTTTAGCCCTCCAGTGGCACAGTGGTATGTCTGCGGACTTACAACGCTAGAAACCAGGTATTGATACCCGTGGTAGGCAAAGCACAGATAGCCCATTGTGTAGCTTTGTACTTAACTACAAACAAATTAAATAACTCGTTTAATCTTTCCGTACAACCGAAGACAATGTTGATTTTGATCAAATTTAGTGTGAGTTGACCTATGAGACTGTGACGAAATCATTACTATTACTAACTGTTACTAATAATAATATGACTAATTGCTCGAAACACTCACCATATTAGATTTTTTTTTTAGTTTAGAGGGACTGTCCATTGTTTAGCGCTAAAACAATAACAACTAGATGGATTAGTAGATTCATATTTAGTAATGGTATAACATAGCTTGTAACCAGTAAAAAAGAAACAGCAATACTCAACGTCGACGATGGTGAAAGAATATTCATTCTTAGTTTTAAAAATCTAGAACATGTGGTGCTAAAAGCTATGGCTTTCCCGCGCGCACCTACGTTATGCGACTGTGAGTGTTTTCTTGGAATTCAGTCTATTTTGTACTCTGTGATACAACCAGAGTTCTATTAAAGAAGCACTATTATTTGGCTTCGAGTGTTTTCATTATTTATTAACAATACGAAACAATCCCCCCCCCCTTTTCAACTATCAGTTAAAACGGTTTTGAGAAAACTTGTCTAAGTCTTGTATTGTGCATTAATCTAATTGTGAACTTTTCTTATAATACCAGTATTAAAAAGAAAGCTTAAGGGTGTAAAGAAAAACAACATTTGAGGATAAAATGTAATTTAAAAATGAATGCAATCTCTGTAAAAAAAAACTTGCCAATATTTTTTGTTTTTTGAGGGAGAGTTAGTAAATGCTCATTTTGAAATTTAGGCGTTGTTACCGAATTCAAATTTACTGCATGATTTATTAAAATTGATGCTTCACAACCTGATAATGAAGACGGTTGGGAGAATATGGTATATTGTGCTAATTTTCCAAGAAATTTCTCGCGGCCTTCTGCCGTTCATCGAGTACTTTAAAATTGTTTTCTCGTAATAAGATATTAATGTACCATAGATTGTGTTTTCAGACGTTGAACTAGGACGAATGCGAAACTACGTGTTGTCGGATAAAGTTGAAGCGCTAGAAGTAAAATTGACTCCTGGTTGTGACACATCATTAAAAATACATAAATAACTTGTTAGGGCTAACAAAAAGATGATTATCAGTGGCTGTATTCGTGATCTCTTATTGAATTAATGAACGTACCACACACTGCAAAACAGATTCTTCACAAATTAATAGACGTCAACATCAGGCTTCTTGCAGATGAAGATGAATAGATTTTTAAAGAAGAGGAAGTTTGAACAAATTTAATTGCTAATAAGAAGAAAATATTTTCATATTTATATCTTCTGATATTTCATCTTAATGTGTCAGTGACAGTCCAGCTTTAGACACTGTATATCTAACGATATCTAAACTACAGTGTATGACGAAAATTCATTTTCCATTCTACAAATGTATTAGAGTATGAGATTTTTTTTTCATTCTGTACTCAAATTATTGCAATTCACATAATTCCTAAAAATGTTGTGAACTAGTTATCAAAACTGTTATTTTCATCCAACCATTATATGTGTTAGTGTTCGTTTTTCTTTGAAATATTGTTTAATATATGCAGGTTATGTTTTTTAATGTAAACATAAAATGATAAGTCAGTGTATTAATGTCGATTGAATTTGATGGTTGAACCATAAAAGGTTTCAGTTTACTTTTTTCTTTTTACCTAAAAGGAACGAAATTTCGGCTTTCCCTCAATAATCCATTGCTCACCATGTTTTATTTGGCTCAACACCGCGAAAGTGACATATTGTTACTGCCCTGCAATGTTATCAGCTCAATAAATAATCAATACTGTATTGAAACCACTCATTGTATACAAATGTATATTGTTATGGTATAGAAACATAAGTAAATGTGGCATCTCCCTTCCCTTTGAGAGTTGGCATGACCTGGTGGTTAGGGCGGTCGACTCGCAATCTGCGGGTTCGTGTCCCGTCACCGATCATTCTCGGCCGTGAGGGCGTTATAAAATAAAAGTTAATCCTTTGTTTTTTGGTAAAAGAGTGGCCCAAAATTTCACTGCGAGTGGTTTTATATTCTATCTTGTTTATGGCTTCTAAATTAGGGACGATTGTGGCGCAAATAGTCCTCGAATAACTTTCCGCGAAATTTAATAAACAAACAAACCTTCCCTTGGCACAGGTTTTATATTCTATCTTGTTTGTGGCTTCTAAATTAGGGACGGCTAGCGCAAATAGTCCTCGAAAAGCTTTCCGCGAAATTCAATAAACAAACTAAAACCTTCCCTTGGCACAGGTTTTATATTCTATCTTGTTTATCGCTTCTAAATTAGGGACGATTGTGGCGCAAATAGTCCTCGAATAGCTTTCCGCGAAATTCAATAAACAAACTAAACCCTTCCCTTCTAAATTAGGGACGGTTGTGGCGCAAATAGTCCTCGAATAGCTTTCCGCGAAATTGAATAAACAAACTAAACCCTTCCCTTGGCACAGGTTTTGGACATTTTGAGTTGCCGGTAATATACCGTGAGAAAAACTACAGTTTCGTTAAACATTGATATTTAAGAATTCTCAATAATTTTCTCCTCCGTCTTCCATGTATATTGCTTGATAATCACATATCGTACTTAAGCTCGGGGCATTAAATCTGGAGGCAGTGCCCCCCTCCCGTGTCCATAGCCTATGCCTCTATCTGTTGTACATATATTTTATGTTTTGTTGTAAAGAAAGATAAGAACTGAGAAAGAAAACAGAATATTTAGAATGTTTTCAGATATTTTTCTACGCTGTATTATATTGTACAACAGTGTATTCATACTTCACATTCAATAATGTTCACCATCCACGAGAAAAAGGATTTTATTGAAATTTTAGTCTAAAATAAAAATAAGCTATCATCACAGAGTAGCTTTTATTGAAGTATTTCTTTGTAGACTCAGTTATCAATGAAAGTGCCTTGCTTTTCTGTTGCAACATTCATGAG
>NW_013666263.1:247161-257792 GCF_000517525.1 Limulus polyphemus
TGAGATTTTCACTAAAGAAAAACAAATATTTTTTCTGAAGTTAGTTTTTTATTGTTTAAATCTGAAACTTGCTTCTTTTTTCTTTGTAGCTTTGTGGAAATTTAAATTGTTTGATTTATTGCTCAGCTGTAAAAATATTACCTAGTTATAAAATGGTTATGATCGGTACGGTAGTTTCCGAGGTTTCGTATACATCGCAAGCTCCATTATAATATGATGCTAATAAATTATTCGTATCCAACTTCAAATGACAATTCAATAAACACATTGTAATATTTATCCTAAAATTATTTCTACATTTTTCTTCCAAGTGATATTGGACAAGGTGTGGCTTATTTGTTAGCGTGCCTGGACTATACTCTGCATGGGAGTGCGCTATAAGAATGACTGTTGACTAGTTTGCCTCTCCTTCAGTCTGTCAGTTTAAAAATAAGTACGGCTATACGTAGTTATGTAGCGCTGCGCAAAAAAATTACGAACCAAAGTTATGTAATGTCAGTTTCTTCAATTTTCTGACGGTGTTACTTTTTACAGGTTCGTGTTGAACCATATTCCTTCAATTTTCTGACGGTGTTACTTTTTACAGGTTCGTGTTGAACCATACTTTCTTCGTCACCATAGTTTTACATTATTACTTTATATGAAGTTCTTATATTGATGTGTTATTTTGTTTCTTGTCTGAAAGTTTGATCAGTTCTCATTTATCCTACTAAACCTCAATGTTTTTCTTAGAGACAATACCAATGAGACATTATGTAGAATTATTGACAAATCTAATAACCGTCCTTACGTATGGTTGGTGTGAGGGGGTCTATCTATAAATAGGCTTTGTTTTTTGTGTTGTTGTTTTTTTACATTGCAAGAGTTTCGATATGGCACATAAAGTTAATTTCCTTTATTTATAAAACTACTAGTAAAGTTTTCAAAAATAGCGTCCTTCTTTTCTTTACAATAATATTAACCTAAAACTTTTTTTTTCTCTAATGGAGTTTGCATAGTGAATTTGTTTCTTCCCTTCTGCTTACGAGAAATGCGAGCTCTACCTTGGCTCAGCCTTGTTACCGAGTGTTGTCACGATGGACGGTTATCGATTTTACCACTGGATCGAATGAATCTGTTCAGCTACTTAGGCCTCACGATCAAGTGTGTGGTGTCTCGTAATTGCTTACACAGTTGAAGTTGTTGTCTTTTTCAAATCAATGAAAAAAAGTCTGAAGTTAGTGAAAAATACAGGCGCTCGATGTATCTTTTACGTTTCTGCACATTATATATTAATTACATGTAAATTTTCAGTGTTTCGTATTATCCGCTCACTGGAAGTAATGATAAACTTATAACTTTATGTAATAGTATAAAGATTCTTTAATGTTTCTTTAGCTCTTTTACGTTTAGACACGATTCCCCTGGATTATTTATTTTTAAATGTTAATTTCATGAATTTAAAAAAATGGCGTTGATAATTTTGTTGCAGAAAAGTCACACGATTTGAATTATTTTACATAAAAAAACCTGACAATTCTGAACAATGGTTCGCTTTTCAAAGTTTTAGGAATGAAGGGAAATAACTTTGTATGCTTATCTTAAAGCCAAATGTATAAAATTAACCCGTTCCTTTTTAGATGCAGTTTCTTTAGATCCAATAAGTAAGTCTTATTTTGACATTTATACTAGTAACTTTGGCCCGGCATGACCAGGTGGTTAGGGCGCTCGATTCGCAATCTGAGGGTCGCGATTTCGAATCCCCGTCCCACCAAACATGCTCGCCCTTTCAGCCGTGGGGGCGTCATAATGTGACGGTCAATCCCACTATTGGTTAGTAAACTAGTAGTCCAAGAGTTGGCGGTGAGTGGTGCTGACTAGCTGCCTTCCCTCTAGTCTTACACTTCTCAATTAGAGGCGGCTAGCGCAGATAGCCCTCGTGTATCTTTGCGCGAAATTCAAAACAAACAAACTAGTAACTTTCAAGTACGCTTATATTTTACATTTTACCGAGTATTTTCACATTTGTTTCAGATTATTTGATATTAGTGATTATGAGTTTATGTTCCTCCACACGTTTCTTAAACTTAACAAGACATTCTAAATCACAATAATCTTTTTAAAATCAGTTTCTGTAACTTCTTGATGTCCGTTCCACCAAACATGCTCGCCCTTTCAGCCGTGGGGGCGTTATAATGGGACGATCAATCCCACTATTTGTTGGTAAAGGAGTAGTCTAAGTGATGGCGGTGGGTGGTGATGACTATCTGCTTTCCCTCTAGCCTTTCACTGCTAAATTAGGAACGGCTAGCGCAGATAGCGTTCGTGTAACTTTGCCCGAAATGCAAAACAAAAAGAAAACTTCTTGATGAAACTTCGAATACTTATGAGATTGTTGTCTATACATTGAAGATACATAGTTATAAGCTAGTAATGAAATCTAGATTCTTAGAGAAAGGCTTTGAATTAAATGAATTTAAATACAACTCCATACAGTTGACAGAGATTTTGTGTACTCTGCTCCTTAGGCTACGAAAAACCTTATTGTTTCTGAAATTACTTAAGGTTTTCATTGGGTTGCCTGCATGCTTCCACAATAATTATGCTGCTCAATACCTTCTGAATAAGTTGAGTACCCATCTTCGGAAATAATTTAAGCTTGATAAGTAAGAGAAGACATTAACCCTGTTTATTATCTGAATAACGTTTCATGGTTTACTTTAAAGAAATAACCCTAATATTTGTAAGAATATTGTAGTCGTACTCTGTGCACACTGTTGTTAACTATATGGATTTTTCTAATTAATTAAAAACGTTTTATCTGGTGTTTGAATTTTAAGTAGTTGGTTATAAAAATTATAAGAAACCGAATACTCTTTCTTGTCTTGTCCCTTGAGAAACGGCCCGGCATGGCCAGGTGGTTAGGGCCCTCGACTCACAATCTGCGGGTTCGAATTCCCGTCGTACCAAACATGCTCGCCCTTTCTGCCGTGGAGACATTATAATGTGACGGTCAATCCCACTGTTCGTTGGATAAAGAGTAGCCCAAGAATCGGCGGTGATTACTAGCTGCCTTCCCTCTAGTCTTACACTAGGGACGGCTAGCGCAGATAGCCCTCGTGTAGCTTTGCGCGAAATTCATAACAAACCAAATAAACTAAACCCTTGAGAAACGTGATCAATTTCAGAGTCTTATTACTCCATTCTTTATATACTAGTTGTCATGGTCTCTTCATTTATAATGTACAAATCAAGAAAACGAATTACCGTCAGTTAGCAACGTAGATGTTTATATGAAGGTTCTGAACATATAATATATTTTACCGTTGACCTATAAGTATGTTTGAAAAGGTAATAACACAAGTTTTCTCAGATTTTTGTGTTTTATGCTCTCTCTTCTGTTACCATTGAAACAGTGATAAACAGATATGTCGTCTTTTGTTATAGTTTTATAGTAGTAATATTGAGTTACGACGGAAAGTGGTGCTCAGAAGAAATTTAATTACGAACCTACATCATTGCCTTGCCTTTAATGAAAGGACGTTAACTATTAATGTTTTGAAAGAGCCATAAAACACTCTATGTACTGAAAGTGATTAATTTTTATTAATCTTTTGCATCCATTCGCACGCTTAACCTGGATTAAATTAAGGACCTAAGTGATCCTTGAAACAATATCCCTGAATGCCAGACCTATAAAGGCAAAACTTCGAGTGAAAAAGAAAACAAAACGTTATTTACAAATTTAAAATCCTATGAATATAATGTGTTAGCGGTACTTTAGTTATGAAAAACTGATATACGTTTAATATGAGAATGTTTGATTACATTCAGCATTAATACTTTACAAACAATAAATATTATACAGTTTTTAAATAAAGGTAGGACTTCCTAAACAGATAAAATTGTAAATTATATAAAAGTGAAATAATTATGAATGGTATGGAGAATGGAATAAAAAGAAATGTTTATATGCTACGTTAACTGTAAGCGTTGAAATATTCTCGAGTACTTATATATATCAAAAGTAACCAAAGGTTTCAATGAAGGGAGTGTTACAGTGGCAAAGTGTATTTGAGTTTAAACTTAAAACAAATAACGAATAAAGTTACAGAAAAGTTCAATGACTTTTGATAGTTCATATTTATGAGAATTTAATATATCATTAACATATATGGTTCAAATTTAATTTTAAAAATGTTGCTTGTTTTGTTTTGTTGTTGTTAAGCAGAAAGCTACACAATTGACTGTTGGTTCTGTGCCCGAATGTTTACGTTATAAGCCCACTTTTGAGCCACTATGGAGTAAAAACAAATCTGAATGTGGAAATAAATAAAAATCATGATTTGGACTTTGCAATGTGAAAATGTTGTCAAATCTGACGTTGTTGAACCACATATTTATTTTCAATGTCAAAATGTTTATTTTCTTTGAGTTTATGATTTGGCTGCTTCCTTGCTTTAGTGCAAAAGCACATAATGGGCTATCTGCGCTCTGTCCACCACGGCGAATCGAACCTAGGAATTTAGCATCATTGTAACTCCATAAAATTACCTCTGATCTACTAAGGAGGGGGGGGGGGGTAGTTTATGAGACTCAATGTTAAAGTTCTGTTTTCGTAGTTGGTCCCATTTGTTTATATTTATACAGTTACGAGTTAGGTTTGCACTCTGTGATTTTGTTTTACCCCTTAAAGCAGTTCTCTATTAGTTCTGCTCTTGAATATCATTCCCAATGCATAAGATGAAATTCCAATAATTTACCACAGTACGAACTAGCTAGTAGTCTGACTAATAACAGTTATTCAGCGTAGTGTATGAAAGTTTAGTATTTTCTTAAGAAAACTAGAGATCAAATAATCATATTTATTATGTTTCCCTATGCAATAATATACTGGCTTTCATGCCGTATCTACATAACAGTTTATACTCAATCTGTCTCAGCTTATGATGTTTTTCCAAATTATATGAAAGAGAAGTTCTGTGTCAACATCAAATCTGATTCTTCGTATCTTTGTTAAAGAAGTTTTCTTTAAGTGTTGAATGCGGTAGAGATTAGTTTTATTTTAATTTGTATCCAGTTATAACTTTAATGATCTTTATGGTTAATAAAACATTTTATTTTAGTTTTCAGAAGACACTACGTAAAGCCCAACTAGAGGAAACCCATCATTCAAATAATATATCTACAGTAAGGGTCATTACTGAGGATGGCACTGTAACATTGAATACTAGCGACACCTGTAAGGCCAAACCAACGATACTTGTTACGAATCTCCGTGTTTCACCTACCAAACAACGTTCTTCACGCCCTCTTCCACCTACACCAACTCCTGATCAAGAAAATGAATACCAAGCAAGCAATAACAATAGTGGAAGAGAAGCTGTTGAGCTTGAGCGAATTACAACAATTCAGACTCGTCATTTAATACCACAGGAAAAAACATCAATTTGTCCCAGCCCAGAGCTCCCACTTCCACCTCCTCCTCAAACAGAAGATATTATGGTCCAGCCCTCAAGTGATCCCCTACCTCCGCCACCCGATCCTTTTGAAATAGACATGATCGTTACTGCTACCACGAGCACGTATGTAATGTGATGATCGTTTTTCAACACTTCATTGTATATACATATTTTACTATCTTCGGTTTATATCATACTTCACATATATGTGGACAAAAGGAAATATCTCACATTTCAGCTCATTTAAAATTAATTTTCTTTCGTTGTATTTCTGAATAACATATGAATAAGAATGAACTACATTTTTCTCCTGTTATTTATATTTGTGGAACGGTATTACAAATATTACCGTTCCACAAACCGATATCGATCAGTAACGTGTCCGTTGAAGGTGTTTAATACATAATTTATAGAATAATAAATTTTCTTACACAAAGGTATACATGTTCACAACGTTTCCATGTTTCACAAAAATAACAACCAGTGTAACAATGCGGAATCGTGTATAAGTTCTTGTTTCTTTCAATGAAAACACGATATCATAATTGTTAGTTTCAATTTAATTTTTATTCTGATAAGTTATTTATATTTATATTTAAACAAAGCTGCAACAACCATTTCACGATCACACATTCGTATTTTACCAACATATGATATTTGTTATATTTTCATTTATTTTACTTTATGTTTTTTTTTTGCTGTTTATACTACAGTTTCACCTCCTTGTGACTTGAAAGCTTATAACGCTAAAATTTGGGGTTCGGTTCCTGCATTAGATACAGCACATATAGCCCATTGTTGATTAACTAAAAGTGAATAAAATACTGCAGATTCATATTTATTGTAATACAGAACAAATTGTTTTAATAAAATTCACTTTCCAAACAAACTGGTAACTCTAAAGGATAGATCAAAATAAATGAATTGTACGTTTGTATTACGATGGTCTACAAATACTGTTAATATGTGAAAAATATTGGGCCAATTAAAAAAATGTTTACTTTGTTCACTGTCCGTTGATCAATAAATGGAAATACTAGTACATTAAATGGAACGTTTTAATGAGTTCACTGTACAATTCATAATTGTACAGTTGAATAAAAATAGAGCTAAATCATTTAATTCG
Organism: Limulus polyphemus; assembly: GCF_000517525.1. Taxonomy (NCBI): domain Eukaryota; kingdom Metazoa; phylum Arthropoda; class Merostomata; order Xiphosura; family Limulidae; genus Limulus; species Limulus polyphemus. Next base: position 253,729 of record NW_013666263.1, read on the forward strand.
TTTCTTTACTATATAAAAATTAAAACTTTTGTTTATTGTAAATGTGAATTCAACAAATAAAACTGTTTTCTCTTAACAGGAATCCATACCAGACTTCCTGTATGTCTCACAAAAGTGAATCTAAAGATAAGAAATACAACACAGAAAGAAGTACGAGAAACGTCATGGCTCATCGACTCCAACTTTCTCCACCATCCAAAGGACATTTACCTCCTCAAGTTAAAGGGTATATGACACATCAGAGTGCGTATACAAACCAGAGTGCTTCTAGGTTTTATGATTCTTCTAGCGTCACAAGAAAACATCCTGGGCTGCATAATGTAGCTGAGAAATCTCGAGAAAATCAGTTTGGTAAAGAGAGTAATACCGTTTCTCCTTTGCACTTTCCTGGTTCCTTGCCATCTCAGCTTGAAAACCTCAATGTTATTCAGTGTTCTCAAAATGATCATTTTCTTGATAGCAAGCAAGAAAACACGATCCCATGCCATTCACGCTGTATCTCCCCTACTTTTAGTGTTAAGCCTAACCTTTCGGAAAGAAAACTCAGTATCAATGTGATTAGAGATAATAATGATCCCGACTGTCACGGTGCAATTACCAAGACGAAAGCATCAGAGGATAACCTCTTTCAAGATCACAAAAGTATGAGCACCAAAAAAAATGATCAATCACCTGCCGACTTGTTGAGAAGTGATTGTTTGGTATTGTATCACCCATTCTCTGAATCTTCATCTGTAGCGAAGTCAAATGGTCTGACGCCTGTACACGTTTCACCTAGTCAAGACTTGTCAAGTTCAAGACGCCAACTGATATCTACTTCGTCTTCTGAAAGTTGTATATTTTCGGAACATAGTAGCTCGATTTCATTTAGTTCAATATCAGGCTCAAACAGTCTCGATTACTCACTTAATACATATTCAAATAGCAACTGTGTTAACGTTCTAAAAAAGCCTTTGAGTAGAATCAGTGAGAGCAGTTATCAAAATATTTCGGAACTAAGAGAAGAAATGACGTCACCCATCTATGTTAATATACCCCTCTCTAAACAGGAGATTGTATCGCCGTCTTCTCATGAAGTCAGCAGTGTTGATGGTCTGTCGTCAACTTATTTTAACCTCAGTAGTGTTCACTCAAAAAAAGAACACAGTTCTGTTCCAAAAGACACACCATTTAATACTAAGCACAAAACCGCATCAGCTTACTTGAACAGTAGCAGTGGGCACGAGACAGAAAATGATTCCTCCCCAGTGCGAGAAGGCTCATTACCTACAACCAACTTCAATAACTTGCATGAAAAGGAACAGAATTCCACCACAGTGCCAGAAGACACACAATGTACTGAGAAAACTACTAAGTATAAGGTTTCAGAAGTTCATTCAAATAATACCACTGGGCATAAAAGAGAATTAAACTTTTTCCCATCTATAGAAGATGCATCATCTATTGAGAACGTTACTAAGAAAAAATTATTACCAATTTATTCATCTAATGATATTGAGCACGAGAAAGAGCTGAATTACTTTCCAGTTCCAGGAAATGCATCATCTACGAACAAGAAAGTACCAGTTTATTCTTATAATGCCAGTGGACACCAGAAAGAAATGAATGTTTCCACAGTTCCCGAAAATGCATCATCTGCTGAAAGTATAACCAAGATTAAGATATTACCAATTTATCCAAGTAATAGTTCTAGGCACAAGAAAGAACTGAATTCTACACCACTGGCAGAAGACATACCATCTACTGAAGACATTGCTAAGTTCAAGATGTCACTAGATTGTTCAGTTAATAATCCTGAACATGAAAGAGAATTGAATTCGTCCCCATTTCCAGAAGACACATCACTTACTGAGAATATTACTAAGTATAAAAGTAATAACATTGAATACGAGAGAGAACCGAATTCGCTTCCAGTGCTAGAAGATACACTATCTGCTGAGAATATTAATGGACAAAAAACGTCACAAATTGATTCTAATATCAGTACGCTTTTCATACTTTCCCCAATACCAAAAGAAACTCTTTCATCTGTCGGAAGCAACACCAAACACCAGATGTCACCTACGTATTCCAACATTTGCCCTATAGATAAAGCGAAACATAGTTCCTCGTGCGTACCTGAAGGCTTACTGTCAGCATCAGAACAAGCATCACAATCTTACTCCACTAATCGTACTGTAAAATCGAAAAAAAAAGAAAATGGTTTTGTAAAAGAGGAAAGTAGAGCACACCATGAGCATAACGCTATGTATATACCTGCAACAAATAATACAGATAGTTTGTCCAGCAACAACAGAATAAGCAGCTCAACACAAACAACGGATACTTCTACTCCTTTGCGGAAGCAGAAGACCAAAGAAGAATTGGAATGCGAAAGATTATCTCAAGCTTTTGCGAATTACTGTGGGGATGCAACCTTAAGAAATTTGCTTGGTGAGTTTGTGTTTTACTTATAATAAATATATAGTGTTATTCAAATCAGAAAGAGAGATAACGATTTTTTTACAGCATTTTCACCCAAAGAGCTACCTGCATATACCTGTTTTTAAAAGATAGACTCTTGAGCTACTCTTGTCTGATTGAATAGTTTTCGCTCCCAAAGTGTTGAACACGCCAACCACTAGGCTACCAGAGAATGACAAGAAATAAAAAAAACAATGCTAGTTCACAATATAATTCGGTTTTGAAACACCCTGTCGTTAATGACATTTTTGATCTGATTTATAATCAGCTCAGTAGCTTACCTAATGATCATCGAAACATTTGCAGCTCAAGCAATTGATGATGTCTCGACCACTACTATGTTTGTTGTATCACAACCTGTTGGTGAGCCATGGTACTTGATGATGTCTCGACCACTATTAGGTTTGTTGTATCACAACCTGCTGGTGAGCCATGGTACTTGATGATGTCTCGACCACTACTATGTTTGTTGTATCACAACCTGCTGGTGAGCCATGGTACTTGATGATGTCTCGACCACTACTATGTTTGTTGTATCACAACCTGCTGGTGAGCCATGGTACTTGATGATGTCTCGACCACTACAATGTTTGTTGTATCACAACCTGCTAGTGAGCCATGGTACTGGGCACAAGGCTTCGTCGGCACTGCATATAGCAGATATAGTATAGTTGATATTAGTTTTTACTTTCACTCATAGGTTCTTATAATTACTAACGCAGGTAAACCCGGCATGGCCAGATGGTTACAGTACTCGACTCGCAATCTGAGGGTCGCTGGTTCAAATCCCTCGTCTCACCAAACATGCTCGCCCTTTCAGCTGTTGGAACATTATAATGTGACGCTCAATCCCACTATTCGTTGGTAAAAGAGTAGCCCAAGAGTTGATGGTGGGTGGTGATGAATAGCTGCCTTCCCTCTAGTCTTTCACTGCTAAATTAGGGACGGCTAGCGCATATAACCCTCGTGTAGCTTTGCGCGAACTTCCAAACAGCTCCACCTAGTGATTTATAATGCAAGCTTCTCCTGTTAACATTGTGGTCACTTGACTCTTTTCGAGCTCAAACATGTAATGTTAATTAATTAAGTAATTCGTTAATTAATTTGAAATTTATTTATAAGTGTTTAAATTTATTACTAAAACATGAAATTAAAGATAGGAAAGAGAATTCCTATTTGGATTTTTCATTATTATGATTCTCTACAGTACCAGCTTCCAACCATAAAACTATGTCAGACTATTTGGAGGGACTGTTCAACCTAGAGCTTGAAAGGGGAGGTCAACCCGTAAGAAAAATCACAACAACAAAAATCACAACTTTGAAAGATTCAAAAACACTTGGCTTCCAAACGTTTGAAAACAGGTAATGGTGATAAGTCCTTCTTTTTAAGTTGTGCTTTATTAATTGCAATTTATGCTCGGTGTATGTAACCTTTTTGTTGTTGTTGTTTTATTGCTATACTTACTTCTCTTACTTTTTTATATTTAATCTCTCATGAAATATTAATATAAAAATGTAGTTCTTATACTTCATCGCGAGATATAATAAATATATTTTCATATCAATATTTAGGTTATAATATATAATAAATAACTTTTC
>NW_013666263.1:258177-263063 GCF_000517525.1 Limulus polyphemus
AACCTGTACCTATTTGAACTTAGTATTGTCTCAGAAAAGGTTCCGATAACTTTTTTATGATTGAATAATCAGGAAGCAAAAAAAAAAAAAACTTTAAATAAACCATCTTTCAAATACAAGAAAGTCAAATTGCTTGAAAAACATTTTTATTTGCAGTGAAAAAAAAGGCAGTTTTCTATGACATACAGAAGCAATCATTTGTGGTTCCTTTCCTGCATTCGGTAATGCAGATCCTTATTATTAAAACTGCAGCATTCTTAATACACTATACAAAGTATAACTGCATGATTAAACTATTTTTCCTAGAATAACTCTCCATCCTCTTATTTATATAACTAATATAAAGTAAAAACATTTTTATAATGTTCAGTAATAACAATCTTAGACTATTTTCAAAGCTCAGAGTATATTAGCTGGCCATTTGTTTTTATTGGGGACCGTCCATATAATATTGAGATAGCTCGGCCTTCACCTCGATAATAGCCTCAAGTCGTTTTTGACATAGATTTTAAAAAATGTCGAATGGTGTTTTATTCGATTATGGCTCATTCTCTAAGGGGTGTGTTTTATAATTGGTTCGCAAGTACCAGTAGAAGACAGCAGTAGCAAACGCAATGTTTAAGTTCATCGTAAAGACACTCAATGAGAATTGATATCTGTGGTTATACAGCAATATAACTGAAACCACAGTCATACTTTTCGGGTCAATTCGGACAATATGAGTGCCGGAGATCATTGTATTATCGTTATGTCAGTAAGGGTAGAAATGCAGCATGGACGTAGACAGCAAAAATGTTCAGGTACTCTTTGAGTGTTATTAGCTCTTCTAAAGAAAATATAGAGTCCAGGCTCTGATATTGGAAAGTTCCTCACACCACTACATCAACTCCAGTAGCTTGTACTTTCGAATACAACAAGCAGTGAAATCTTTCATGTGGTTGAACCGATACTTCTATCTTACTGTAAGCAGAAAAGGGAAAAACGCAGCTCATTAGGCCTCATCATTCCCTTCTCGTCATTCATTGTCTGTAGTTTATGTTCCAAGCACCATTGAAGCAATTATTTTATTTTTACAGCTAAGAGAAACAGTTTTGAGACTGGTTGTGGATTGCCATGGAACATTTTGTGTAATGACATGGTTGATTATACTCGAATCCTAACCACTTTTAAATGTTTGTTTGTTCAATTTCGCACAAAGCTACTCGAGGGCTATTTGCGCTAGCCGCCCCAAATTTAGAAGTTACAGACTAGAGGGAAGGCAGCGAGTCACCACCACCCATCACGAACTTTTGGGTTGCTCTTTACTAACGAAAAGTGGAATTGATTGGCACAATATATCGTCCCCATGGCTGAAAAGGCAAGCATGGTAGGTGACGAGATTGCAACTCACGACCCACAGGTTTCAAGTCGAGCGCCCTAACCACCAGGCTACTTTTGAAGGAATCAAAGATTTAGGACACAAGTTCGACCAATTGTATTTTCGCTCGGACAGTCACCATCGGCTTAGAAGCTACATTTTATTTATATATTTTTTTTGAAAAACAGATGTTTATCTTTCGATTGACATTGTTGACCTTTGTGAATAGCCTGTTAAAGAGGCTGACTTTTGATAACAATATTTATGAATGACGAACATTCATTGTAATGTCTCTATGTATGTCGGAGAGGTTCTTGATCTAATTGTTGTCTCGAAGACTAAGCATAAGATGACTAGATCTTTGTACTTATAGAACTGAAGCAGCCACGTTAAATGATCACATTGTTCTGTATATATAAATAAAATGAGTGTGTTATTCAAAAGTGCGTTGAAGATCTTAATAAAGTAGCCACTCAATATTTAAGATCAATATGAAGATGTTTATTGTAATTATTTTGTCATATTAATTACCTAAAGCTTACAATTTTCATTCTGACTTAGAAATTAGAGCGTGTTGCAAGAAAGTAAAATTACTTTGAGTTGAATAGACTGTTCCTTTAATCAGTAAATATTCATTTTAAAATTGATTATTCATTATGTAAACTTATACAATGATTTTGTTCCTGTATGGAAAACTTATTTACCAGTTTCTAAAAAGAACGCGAAATCTTTGTGGACTATTTGAAACGAAGCCTGTACAGAATATAATATAAGCAAAAATGGTTTAAACTGTCTTTCGTAAGAAATATTTTGGAAATATTTATTGCTTAAACACAGTACTGGTAATCATTGAGCTGGCAATGACGTATGTACTTATTTTACCAATCTGTTGTTTAGAGTAGAAAAAAGTTATGTTTTCTGGTAGCGACAGTCGTACGCTACATTATAATTTAACTAAGATTATAAATATTTTTGGAGTCGCAATTTGCCACATTTATACCTGACCGTTTTTTCTGAAATATAATAGTTAATCTAAATGTCGTACTGTTTTTCCTTCCTAGGGAAGAAAAGGAACTCCCTCCAGACAGTGCTTACTTTACAACGTCGGAACCAAAAGCTAAGTTATTGAACAGATATGGAAAAAATCTGGATTATCATCAGTTGGCCTCACAGGCAGACATTACAGAGAAAAAGGTATGAAAACAATGATAAATGTATCTGGTTAGTCGTACCTTCGACCCCCAGTGGCTCACCAGTAGACTTGAGGGCTTATAATACTAAAAATCAAGGTTCAATACCTGTGGTAGACACATCGCATATAACCAATCGTGTAGCCTTGCGCCTAAGTGCAAACAAACAAAATATTTGTACTTTTTGAATCGTTTTTTCTAACAATGCCGCAGAATAGAAGCGTTAGAGTCCTAAGAACAAGTAATTTTAGTCAAATAGAATAGAATAAAAAGAATAAAATAAACTGTAGGATACATAACGCATAACTGTCATGTTTTGCTGTAGTTTGTGTTCGAATGTCTACTATCAGTCTTAAGATATCAATTATTGATTCAAAACATAATATAGACTTAGTGATGAAAGAAAGACAGAGAGTATGTATAGTGTTAGAGGACCAATAGTTTACAACAGCTGTTGGTTCTCTAAAACTATACATATAAATATACTATAAATAGACCGTTTTTATTTACATTAAAATGGAAAGATTTTTCTAAAAATAACTTTTGTAAAATGTCATAAGAATTGTGCAAGAAACCATGTTTTTTAACCTACAATGCCAAAGATAAAAGTAGCAGGTAATTGTATTAATGATGTAAATATTTTGTTAGCTTTTGTGAGTACAGCTATTACAACAAAAGGAAAATTCAACTTTGGTTAAACATATGTATTCACGTTTAACTGTTTAATATCATCTTTGTCCAATGGAAAAATTTGAATTAGAAATGTAATTTCGACATACGAGTCACTTTATTGTTTTATTTTATTTATGAAGGAAGAGCTGATACCAAGTATTGACCGTAAATTGCAAATCCTTCGAGCAGAACAGACTGTTATTCGAGAAGAAATGGCACAGAATGAAAGCCTGGGAAAGGGCATAACATCACGTATTGAGATACTTGCTAAACCTAACGAAATAGATAAGTACAAATTACACGTGGAAGAAATGGAAAAAATTATTAACTTGTTATTATCAATCTCTGGGCGACTAGCACGTGCTCAAAATGCTCTTATGTGCTTACCTAAAGATACTACGGAGGAAGAAAAGGTGGGTAGTTAATCATGACCTAAACGTAATAATGATCTATATAATGTTCCTAGCTCTAACAGATAACTAGTAATCTTAATGAAATACTTAATGATGTTGTGGTCTAGAGGAAGAGAAATGTGAGCTTTACAGACAAACAGATCTTTAATTTTTTTTTAAAGTGTTAAAGGTCTGCAAAATTAATAACGAAATTTTATAAACGGTAAACAGTTGATTTTAAATTCGTGTTTAACATTTAATTTAACGTAATATCGGTAATATTTATGTTCCTTTTTCGAAAATACAGAGCGTGTGTGGTTCAAAAACTCAACTAAAGCAAAGCTTGAAACATAATAAAATGATAATCAAAACTATTGAATGAATGAAAATCACTCATTATCTGGACAATAATTTGTTAAAATGTGTTTTTATTTCTTCAGTTGGTTTGCATCTATTAGGATTTTAGTATTTTCAACAAGAAATATACTGGTGATGAGTGACGATTGTCGTTATATAATGTGCATCTATCAACGTGTTCAAAATACCATTCTACAATTTTCCTCATAATTAATTATCTCACGTTAATGCGAGAAAAGACATTTAAAGGCTTAGCCACCGTTGTGCAATCTTACCAAAATATCCTGCTGTATTTCAATTCAATTGAATAAAGTTAAACATGTGCTTTTAGTTACGAATCCGATATGAAACACACAGTACTATAAGCCTTATGATTCACTATGCTACTTTTAACGTTTTTTGCTAATTTGTTTAACGTAACAGTTAATTTTCTCCTAAAAAATTGACAGCGATTGATCACAATTAAATATACATATATCAGTTTATCATGCATTTTGTGCTCGAATTTTAAGTTATAGCTAATTTTATATATCTATATTGTTTTCACATTGTTGAATAAATTATCATTAAATTCTCATCAAACCTAGCTACCTACATATAAAATAGATTATGTATACGGCCATAGCTTAGGGGATTTAAATTAATCCATAAACTAAACTAATAGTTCAAGAACAAATCCTCATAATATGTACTACATAAAATATAACAGAAAATGAAATATATATATATATATCAAACATTTTAACCAATAACATTACCTCTTTCACTGCCACTTTTGTACATAAGCAACTCTCTAAGTGCCAAATTTATTCTTAGATACGCATTAGAAAGCAAAATAGTGTGTTCCATATATGAACCCATAGTAGTGCTCTAGAACAGTGCTTCTCAACATTTTCCAATATCATTCACCCCTATAAG
>NW_013666263.1:264063-305636 GCF_000517525.1 Limulus polyphemus
AGAATCTAAAGTATATAAAATTCAGTGTGTGTCACGTCACGCTTGATTTCTCGATATAGGAAGAGTCATAGAAACCAAAATGCATTTATCTAGATAGAATAGTTCGATTACTGTCTGTCCATTATGATTTTAGTAACGGGGAAGAAAAGGGAGCGTGAGGGAGGGTGCCTTGAAACCTTATGAGTGTAGTGAGTGTTGGTATAATAAGCCTAAAGTAAAGGCCTAATGTGGGATCACTTAGCCTAGAGCCAAGTGCATAAAATTTATCATGAAAGTAAACAATATCTATTCAATGTTAAAGTTAAATCGTTTCTGAATTAAGCCGTTTTCTGTTATGCCATCAACGTTTTCAATAAAAAAAATTAAACCTCTTTAATCAACGGAGATTCTAAATTAAAAAATCAACAAATATTTTTCAGTGCATTTCATTTTATACTTTAAATACATATTAGGTTATACTTTTGTTGTTTAGCAATATTACATAAAAATTAGTGTTGGAACGTAGTGTTACCAAAACGCACTGGCTTTTCAATGTATTAGAAGTTGTTAATCCAACTGATTTTTACCAATAATTATTCTATGAATATGCCACGAATTCATTTCATGAATGATCTTAATTTTAATTGGCTCACAAAGGAATCTATTGACGTTTGACTGCCTCGACTGCACTCTTCTGCCTCTTTTGTTGGTCAAGCTTGATTTCGCAAAATGTATTTATTTCAGTTAGCTATGAAATGTGAGGTTATGGTATACTATGGGATGGGGGTGATAGTACTTGCCCTGTTACTTTTGACGGGCTATACGCTAGTAAATAATAATTAATGACTTTTTGCTCATGAATTTGTTGTATTATTGATAATACTCATTCACCCTGATTCTGATCTCATTAACCCTTGGGTGAACCATTCACCTAGTTGAGAAGCACTGCAAGTCTAGAGGAGGACGTAATATGACAGGGAAAGAATAAATTAAAGTAACAGTGAATAAAGGATAGCATATAACTAGTTATTTGATTCATACACTTTTACCAATTCCACGTTTCTTGAAAAACTTATTTGTTTGTTTCAGATTTTTCGCACAATGTCACCATACAATGGCTACCTGCGCGTAGCCGTCCTGCATTTTGAACTGATAGAGTAAAGTAAAGGCAGCTGTTTAACAACACCCATAGCCAACTCTTATCTGACAGAATATTGGGATTTGATCGTTACTCTTATAATGCACCCACTATCTCAATGTGCGAAGTGCGTTTTTGCCTTAATGGGACACGCTAATCTCCAGGGCACTCTTGAAAAGCGTAACACTAGTACACTGAAAACTATATTAAATACCCCCTTAATCAATTGTTGGCCCATGAAAGCCCAGTAAAGGCTCTGACAGCGTCACTATAGTATAGCTTTAACATTTGTGATAGATAATTACGGCACATCTTACTGAATCGAGTGGTTAGACGGTACAGATAATAACTAATGTTTATAAATATAATAAAATCGTGTAATAAGTAATCAAAATATTAATGCACTAATGAAAATAACCAAATTAAGTGCAACGCAAAATATTATCTTACTAAACATATTATGAAGTGTTTTTAACACAACTAATTTGACTCTATGTTTGCCGGAAATAACAAATAAAGTTAAACACTAATATGTATAAGCGGTGATAAGATACAAGAAAAGTCACAGTAATAATAAGACTTTAGGAATAAGGGCATGGAATAGCCCTGTGGTATAAGTTTTGGGCACGTTATAAGAGTGACAGGCAGTACCTTATCATTGACGGTGCTGCTGACTGACTGCCTTCCCTAACGTCAGTAATTCAGAATTAGGAACGTTAACACATAGTCTCAGAAGCTTTGCCATAAATACAAATAGATAAAAAGTAACAGCAATGGGAAATACAACAAATGAATTAATTACCAGAAACTAACGTAACTAAACTAATGACGTAATGTTTGGCTGTATAAGTAACAGTTATACAGCTTACATTAACTATAGTAGGAACTTAAACAAACTGGAAGTAAAACTAATTATGACCGCCCTACTAAAGTTGCTCAGTACTACATTAAAATAAAAAGAGTTAAGACTAAATTAAGTGTATTATATAATCCTCTTTTTCTGACTTCTAGCGTGTGTTACAAGCCAAATGTGACAAGCTTAGCTGCCAATATCAGGAAGCTTGGTGGTTGAAAGACAGTATTAACAAGCGTAGTGAACAAGTAGCAAAGTTCCTTCTACAGTATCTCTCTGGTGACGAATATGCGGACTATGAACACTTCATCAAGATGAAATCAAAGCTCTTAATAGACACTCGTGAGATTGACGAAAAAATAAAACTGGGAGAAGAACAACTTGTTGCCTTACGTAATAGCATCAACTTTAAAGTTTCCAATGTGAATACCCCCGTTTCGGTGGCAACATAAACTGTGTATCATTTGAGTAGTCTTTTTTGTCTACAATATTCATCCATGCGGTATTGACGACTGAAAAATCCCCCTTTTTTTTCCTTGTAATTCTCTTTTTTTTCTTCTTAAATTTAAGATATCTAACCCAACTTTAAATGATTTAGTAATGCTTTCTGTTGTATTCATATAAATTTCCAAAAACATTTTGGAAGAAATTTGTTTGCAAAAGCGTTTTGTTTATGGAAAATGGTATTCATTCATTGTTTTATTGATTTTTTTTCTATCGTTTTTATTTATTCATTATAAAAAATGCATCATCACGTTTTTTCACCTTTCTCAATGTGTTTTAACCAATTTATTTTGTGACCTCTCTAATGTAAACTCCAAGTGTTTAAGACAAAAACGAGAGAAAATTAAGCAGATTTAGAGTATTATACAGGTATGATTTTATTAGCATTGTGAATGAAACAAAGTTGATATTGTTACTAGAAAGAGTGTGAAAAAAGGATAAGACATAAACAAAAATAAACCTCAAATCACAGTATTTTTGTAGTACGAAGATGTTTGAATGCCATATTAACTCCGTATAGAGATATAGGTTTGTGTATGTTTTATGCCAGGAGTTTTCGTCAAGCTCCCACTTTGGTGGAAAATCTTTAGTCATTTATTATTTCATAGTAGCATTATTATTTCACATATTAATGTTTATGAAAATATTGTAAAAGCTGTTGTGTATTATGTAAATATTAAAACAAGGCATAGGGAACATGAAGGGCTTTTGATTTGTGATAAACGTTTATATAAGTAAATATAAACGAGTTGTGTACGAATAGATAAAAGTTATGTTCATGAGAATGACTCTTCGATTTTAATATCTGATAAAATTATTACAATTTTTTAGGACTGGACTTCCTTTTGGACTTCTTCAGTCTCAGCTCTTAAATGAACGGCCTTCATATACCATATGGTGTCCACCATAAAAACCAAGACAGCAGTCTATAAGCAATTCGAGTTTTACAATGTTTACCATGTTTGAAAATTATATAAGAAATTGCAAACCAGGGAAAACTTAATCCGAATATTTCTTTTTTTTTCATAAGCTAAAAATCAGTATACTTGTAAGTTTTTAGAAGCAAAGTTTTAAAGTATTTAAGCATTTATAAACGATCTTATAAGGATATTACATAAAACCTATCATTAAGAGTACGATATTAAAGTTTATTCAGAATGACATTACTGTGGTCACAGACACTATACTAATTACATGCACAATGGTTTTCATTCTCATGTAGGAGACGTGGCTCAGTGATGAGTCTAGGGAGCTTATGCTAAAAATCGGGTTTCGATACACGCGGTGAACACAGCACAGTTAACCCATAGTATAGGTTTGTACTTAACAATAACAAACAAAACACAACTCTTACACCAGAGAATATTGATTTTTTAGGTTTTAGCAAAATCAGAAATAACCCTATAAATATATATATATATTCTAAAGGTTTTGTTGTAAAATGACTGACCAATGTATAGATGGTAATGGTAATATTTTAAAGGTAAATGATAAACAAACTCTTGTTTTATATTTTAGTTCAAAACTTGATATTTAACTATGAATATTAAACGTTACAAGTGAGCCTGTAATGTTTTGCTTCACTTATGTTAATAACAGTTACTATCATCCAAGTTACATTAAATTCCCGCAGTGTTAAACGTTTAAAAATATTTGGTCGATTATCCAAACACGGTGCATTATCAGTTGAAAGTTCATATTTATTAATAAATGTAAAATCACCAAACGTTACTTTGTTAGACATGTAAAATAATACCAAGTCAGCTACTCCATGTTTGTTTCAGCTGTAGCCGTATCTAATGGCAAGAGAAACTTCAAAGTCAATGAAATCTCAGAATTTCCACCTGGTAACATCAAGACAGACATGCAGTCACGTGCTCCACACTCAAAGGGTACATCACAACAATGTATATAACTGATATTTGTATATATCACGTTCAATGTAAAGTTGTAGGCTGAGAAATGTTGCATAAAAAATAAAAAGAAATATTTTAACAAATTAGAAATGTATTAATCATATCCGTGTAGGCTTTTAGAGCATCACGAAAAATTTTGAAATTATTTCTTTCAACTATGGATGCTGTATGATTAAACACCCGCAGTTATGACACGTCTTACAGAAGAAGAAGACACTACCGTTTGTTCTCAGTTACACACGTTATCAACCCTTCAAATTTTGTACTACACCCTATAGAATAGAACAGCGTGGTGTTATTGGTTACAATAATAGAACAGTGAGATGTTATTGATTACAATAATAGAACAGTGAGATATTTTTGGTTACAATAATAGAACAGTGACATATTTTTGGTTACAATAACATAACGGTGAGATATTATTGATTACAATAATAGAACAGTGAGATGTTTTTGGTTACAATAACATAACGGTGAGATATTATTGATTACAATAACAGAACAGTGAGATGTTTTTGGTTACAATAATAGAACAGTGATATACTTATAGATCACAATGCTAAAATGTGTTAATGTAATGTAATATCCCACCAAAGACACGAAATATATGCACAATACTCTGGACTTTACAGCACAATAAATAGACGTAAAAGATGAAGTTTATCAAAAAAACTTCTCTCCTGATAAAAACTGCCACATTTCTTTTGAACTGTTATAATAAGAATAAGTGTTTTCCTCCAGCATAATGGTAACAAAAATGAAACAAACAAATGATTATGCCTAATACAATGTTGATTTTATTAGTAATGTATATGCTTATAATTGAAACCTCATTTGTCAAAAACAGTGAAGATTAAGTAAGTTTCAATAATGAAGAGTGTGTCATCTTGAAAGAAACTATGACCAGAGTTGACAGGCAGTTGGTATAATAATTCAACATAATTTCTCATGCAATGATACTTTAATTTATTTCAAAGTTAATTAGTTTCCATTTCCGCGTAACAACAACAACATATTTTGTCAGTTTTTTCCCTGTTCTAATGTTTAGAGATTTTAATTTTCTTGTTTACTGATTTATGACATCATGCTCTGCTTATCAGTTTGTTTCATAGAACTGGCCTCATTAATGTATAGGTTATGTTTTAGTTCTTATCTACAAAGCTTACTTTTGATTAGAAGTTATTAATAATTACACATTCAGTTTTACAACTTTAAAAATTGATCATTTCTTTTTCGTTTAACAGAATATTATATGGCGTTTAAAAACGTTTTTTAACATTACGTGCAAGATACGCTTAATCCATCTTTAATGTAAACCATAGAACAATTGTACTGTTTGTTTTGTTTTTCTATGGAGAAGAAACAAAAACTAGTTTGGATAGGTGACATTAAAATATTATTGTGGTTTAATCGTCAATAGAAAGTATTTGAATTTGCATTTCTAAATCGTTCTTTTTTTAGAGAAACTAGGCTAATCCCAATGCAAAAGGCTCTAGATGTTTTGTTTTAAATTTCGCCAATTTATTAACGATTTGGATGCTCATAATAGAAACCCGATTTGTTAAAAACAGTGGAGATTAAGTGTTTCTATATATATTCACAAATATTTAAATAAAATCTAAAATCACATTCCAAACATTATTATGTGGCTAATCAATATATGCAAATAAATAACTTAAAGTGACTCATGCAATCTAAGAAATATAATTCAAGGAATATTTTGTAATGTGAGATGTCCATTCAACAAATCCCATATAAAGGTATAAAGTGTCACTTCAATATTTTAAAAAAGCTTCTCTTGAAGAAAACACAGACAAACAAAGTTAATTAAAAGTAAAAATAAGTGATAATAAGTAATTCGGGGTAAAATAAATAAAATAAACAATAATATCTTATTAATTTTTACCCTAATTCTGATTTGTAAAAGACAAATTAAAATTAAATACTTCACTAGCTTACTCTAGTTAACACCATAGTAGTTGTGGTTCATTCAGTTTGATAACATAAATAGTGTTTCAACCATTATTTTTCAAAGGCAGGCAGACTTGGGGAATGAAGTTTTACAGACCTGTTCTAGAAGTGCATAATGCTCAGAATAAAACATTTGCCATTTTTAATTTTGAAGAAGAGTGATGAGCATGAATAATTTATGTATAATGACAAACTATGTAAACAGAAAATCATACAGTACTTTGTATCTTATTCTCCTTTTCTTTATTTTGTCTATAAAACTACTGCTTTGTATGATATCTTGAAAGCATCTCACAGTATCTCGCCACAAAAACGCCATACGTCGTAATGTGTAGCACATTTTATCACTGTCTTTAGAAGTTAGCAACACCTCTTAGACTTTACGTGTTTCACATAATACTTAACTGTAGGTTTTTCTTTCTATTGTGACAATGCTTAAAAATAAACACAAAAAAGACATGGCGTTTCTTGATGGGCACCACAACTTTTGATAACAGACCGTTTGAGACACTTGGAACTGGTGTATGAGAGAGAATCAGTATTAATTGGCTTAATGCGCATGTTTATCGCTGAGAAGATTTCATTTGTTTGTTGTTATGCACAAAACTACACGGTTGGCAACCGCGAGTATCGAAACCCAATTTTTAGCGTTATAAACTTCAAATTTATCGTTGAGCCACCGCTGAGAAAATAATAAAATGACTGGCCTTTGTAGTGTGTTGTTCTTGCTTGTGGAAGAACAACCATTAGCAACCCAAAAATACATGACACCTTTGTTAATAACAAATAATCGGCTACAACTGTTTTAATCAATTTATAAAATTTATTTTGTAGATTGCTATAATTTATCAGCGCTACTAATTTGTCCCGATCAGCAGCCACTTTTGACAAATCTACTGCACGAAATTTCGGTGAAAGTGTTAGTTATATAGGTACAGGACTACGACAGTTTCCAAACTGTGCAATCTTCTGCTTCTAAAGTTCTGGTTTTATTTTTCAAGTTTAAACTGTTATCACTCAATACGGGCTTAACAAAACTTATCCACACCTAGTGAATGAAATATTTTGAAAATGTGAAGAGACATGTTTCAAGATGTGCATTTATATTGACTTTAGGGAATGTGTTCATTATAAGAAACCAAGAGTTCTTTCTTTTTCTCCTTTTTTTAGTCACTGGTTATTAAATGCATACTGCGATTGTATTTTGTTTATCAACACTTTATATAATAACGATTCGGTGATATTGCTGAAGATATCTTTAACATTTTATATGCTTTCTATATAGTTTTTTATTTTATTTAAAACCTTTGTCATGCAACTCGGTTGAGCAACAGTAACAAGATTTAATCTTTCTTTTAAAGAATAATTCAGCGAAAATTCACATAATATAGAAAGAACTTTCACTCACCAGTAAAATTACAAATTGAAATTTCAAACAGCATGTAAACAAAACTGTAGAAGCACTTTACACACACTGTTGCGTCGTAAATAAACCAACTGCAGAGTAAAAAACCACCAAAGCACTTCAAAAAGTCGGTAGAGTAAGAACAAAAATTATACAAAACCACAAATTTGTCAATCTGACTACCTGACTGGCTGAATGACGTTGTTGGAAAGGCATAGATCTCTCTTGCCTTCACCTTATGCAAATCTAAATGCACACAATTGAATCACGCTACCTTGGCTAAAAGTGTTTTTCTTAGTTTTACTTATAACTTTGGTAATAACATGTAATAACTACTTTGCAGCACCAGTAACGAGTTAACAATACACTACTAGCCATATTCTATGATTACAAGTACGCTCTGTGAATTGCCAAGTAAAAACCCACCCTCGTATTACGTGCGGTGCAAGAATTTGTGATCAGACTGCAGCTGCATCAGCTAGGTAAAAAAAACAAAAAAACTTGTACTACGTATATTCTCTAGATCCAGGTTCTGATTATGATCTAACCTTTGAAATCGAAGTTTTCAGTTCTATACATCTTACTCGAGGGTTCTGCGTTGGACAAAGCAATTCTGTCATAGTAGTCGGTGCTTGAGACGTGAGTCTCCTACGTGAGGACGAAAACTACCACTGCCAAAGTCTGATACGGCTTTGCTCGAATGCCCTGGACTGAAAACAGGAATGGTAAGTTGTATAATTTACCTTTGCATTGTTTTCAAACGATTTACATCTAAAGTTGTACTTGAAACAGTGCGATTTTTAAAATATGACTTTCAAGGAATAAAAACGAGAGAAAATCTTATGTTGATACCTTGAAAAGTCTTTGTCCCAGCAAACAGAGCATTACTGCAAGAATAGAGATAAGGTTAGAAAAGTAATGCTGAATATTCGAAACAAGCCTTAGCCATTAATCCAGCCAAAGAAAAAGCTCAAACTCTGCCTAGATGGAAGAAAAGCTATAGCAAATAATTCAGGAAATGTCGAGAGATAGCTCTAAGAATAGCTACGAAAAGGATAGGCCTAGAACCCAGTCACTCTCCAAACTATGAGACAAGTGTAAAACATTTTTAAATAAAAAAATGGAAGTAAGAATGGGAGCGCCAAAAAGTAAGGAAACAAGGTGGGAATGGGCAGGATAACATTACAACACTTGGTGGTTTATGACATGGTGCAACTTCAAAGTGGGTGTGGCCTTCATTCTGTCCATTCTTACTTCGTGTTTTACTTTCAACTTTTATCCAATTATACACTTGAACTACGTTTTATCAATTGTTAGGGTCACGTAATTTGATTACATACATGTATCTGTACTTGGTTGCTGAAACAAAGTTTAAGACAGAGAAATTTAGCTATATACACCTTTCATTTAGTTTGAACAATTACCAAGCTACAAAAAGCACATGAAGAATTAATGGGCGGAACGATGGCCACATTCACTTTGATGTTGCACCTTATTAAAAACTACCAAGTGTTGTAATGTTACCCCACCCATTCCTACCTTGTTTCCTTACTTTTTTTGGTGCTACCGTTCCTACTTCTTGATTGTTTATTTTAATTTTTTCATTTGCATTAATACACTGGCGCTGTTGACTGCAAGAATCTAACCATGAGTGAAAAACATTCAGTCCAGTGTGATAGAATACAGCATACCTGAGTTATTTTACAGTAATTTCAAATACCAAGTAATCATATATTATGTTTACTAAAATTTCATGGTTTTTAACCATGTTATATATATTACAAAGAAAGTTTGTCATAAAAGCTAACCATCATTATGTTTTAGCTATGTCACACCATAGCTCCTTCCACTATTGCCTTTATGACATTAAGATCGCACTTCATTACCATTTTTTTTAATTTACCCGCAATTACCTATGCTACTTTTGGCACTCTCTCTACCAAGATTATTCCACCGTGATACGAGAATTTGGATGTAAATAACATCATTTGTCTCGTGAGTTGAAAAAGCTTTCAGGCCTCGTTCAATAATGAGTTGGGCACACTTTGTAGTATAAGTTGACAGAGTCATTCTTTGGGTAAAGCCCTAAGCATGCCCAGGTTACATTAAAACAATATCAAATCGGAAAATGAGCTCAAGCTTTTGACAATTACACGAAAAAACGATGCATCTTTATCTGACAGCATTGACTCTAAATAGTACGACAACTTTTGACTTAGTTTCACACACAAAGTTTACACAATGAGCCGGTTCTCTTTTAAAAGATTTGGCAAAATATTTCATTTTCATCATTGTTTAGTTTAATGATACTTTGTCGGCAAGACAACTGGTAAAAAGAAAAGCAAGCTGGAAGTTATTTCAGAAATGAAAAGAACGTATTTCGTATCAATTTCTCCAATAAATGTGGAATATAGTTTTACTATGTATGTACTGAGAAAAGACCCACTTTCCAGGGTTTATTATTCAAAGCAAGTGGATGGATAATACATTCACATTTATTTATAAGAAGAGGCTGAACTTCTTGTTACTAAGTCCATCAGACTTTCAGAACAGTACGTCGGGAATTTATGGATACAGTTTTATCAAATACGATACTTCCCCGCATATATTGAGGTGCTTTTTAGAAAGAGGCTTACTCAGCATATCTTACAACTAACAAAAAATAATTTTTCTTTCTTTTTTCCCTCAGCAACAACATTTTCATGGTTTGATTACATACCATGAATAATGCATACATTTGGAAAAAGTATCTGACCCTTTGAAGAGAAAATGATTTTTTTTATTTTACACCTGGTTAAGATAAGAATTGAAGGGCCTTTTGTTCGCGAGTAAATGCTGCCATTTTTGTTTTCTGTTTTTTGATATCTTAAAAAATTGAAGTGGCGTTGTAAATACCACTTTGTAATTTACTACATTTTCGATATTTTCTGCTGCTATTGAAATTCTTTCTAGAATTCCCTGAACTTTTATCAGAGTAACTAATTTCGACAAATTCTCATCTTAAAAAGTAGTGCATCACCGTACTGAGCTCGTAAATATATTTCTTAAGATGAAGATAAATAAAACTTATAATTTGTGCCAAACATTTACACAGAAATGTTCACCTAATTGCTGCATATTTAGACAGATATATTATTTGTTAATAGTTTGTTGAGATAGAAAATCAGCACGTGAACATGTTAAGAAAAACGGCCAAATCCCACTATTTGATTAGCGTAGCCCAATAGATGGCGGGGAATGTTGTTGACTAGTTAGCTGCCTTCCATCTTAGTCTATCAGCTGAAATCTAAGGACAGCTAGCGCAGATAATCCTTTTGTAACTTTACGTTAATATATTCGAAACAAAAAACAAACAAAATCATAAATAATATTCAACGTTAAACTGGTACACAATTAAAAACATTTTATCTAGGCCTATCTATAGCCTTCAAAAAGTTGACGACTCTACATGTTTCGACGTTACAGCGCCATCCTCAGGAGTGAATTACAAGACAATTGCCAAAGTATTTATAGCTTGTTAGTAGGTCATTGACCTGTATGTTATTTTTCTTACATTCACGCTAAACCATTCAAAGGAGATCAATCCACATTCTTGCAGAAATATTCGCCAAACCTTCATCTCTATTTAATACTACATGATCTTTTTTTGTGTTTTATTATTTCTAACGATTCACGCTGTTGTCCATTAACTTATATGTTCACTTCTTTCGATTTGTTATTCAACGACTGTGTCATTAACTGTTGAAGTTTTGGGAATACTTTCAGACCATTTCCGTTTCCTTAGTGTTTCTAGGAATTTCCTAAAAGTGTTCCCTAGTTTTCTGAATCTAAAAGCACCTTAAAATATCATTAACACATTTCAATTATCACAGTAAAGTAAAATGAAACAACACCAGATATGTTTTAGTATTTAGAAAGAGACAACATGAATGTTTATACACATTTCACAAGTGTTTGTTTGTTGTTAAGCGCAAAGCTACACAAGGGACTATCTGCACTGTGCCCACCACTGGTATCTAAACCCGATTTTTCGCGTCATAAGCCTTTAGACTTACGGCTGAACCATCTAGGGGTGGGGTAATTTCACTGGTGCAGCTCACATTGAAAAATATTCACATTTATTTCACTTAAACAAAATCATCTACCTGCTTTTCTCACCGACTATGCTAAATAGTATGTTGATGAATAATTAAAAAAAAAGAAACAAAAATGAGATGCGACTCTTCAGACTTGCGCTTAGCCACTGGAGGGCAAAAGGTTTAGAGCTTGAACACAAAAATTAACAATTCCTGTATTCAAAATATCTTAATGACACTGTTATTTAAATATAATTTCAAATAGAAAACTCGAATATTATACCAATCGAATGAAAATGGTCACTTGGACTCTTTAAAGCCTTTGTTTATTGTTATTTATTACTAGGGAAGAAAACTCGTGCTTCGCGTAAGAAACATTTTTGTGGTTGTGGTATTTTATATTTGTATGCACAAAGTTTATAGTCCCCCCCCCCTCTCCAAGTGGTGCAACGATATGTCTGCGGACTTACAACTCTAGAAACTGGGTTTGGATACCCGTGGAGGGCAGAACATAGATAGCCCATTGTATAGCATTGTTCTTAAGTAGAAACAAACAAAGTATATAAAATTTAAAGGCAGTTATGTACTTAAAGTAATGAAAACAGTTTAGTGATCTGCCTAGACTACTCACGTAAGAGGTTAGCCACATAAAGTTCTGAACGAATCTGATAGCCATGCAGGGACTCTCTATGACTGCGAGGTTAAACCTAAGTAAATTATACCTATTCCACAACCTCTAGTACAAAAGACACTCTAAGTCTAATGATCTGATCAAAAATGACAAAACGATCGACCTCTCTAGTAAGAGACATCACATTTAACAATGCTTTCAAAACCTTTGTATCTGTGGCAAGTATTAAAACTCAGTAATATTGCTCCCAGGTCCCTACTCAACAAATGCCGGTAACAGTACTCAAGTTTCTATAAACAAATAAAGAAATTCACATACAAAACCTAAACACATAATCACTCTGTCTGAGAGCAGGCTCTGAGGGATGAGAGGTGCATTTCCCAATTACCATTACCATTGCAATGCATACTATCATATACATCCAACCCTCCCTTTACCATATGGTGACATCGTTCATATTTCCCTACGCCTAATTTCATTTTTGCTTAGTTTGATAAAGTTTTAAAACTTTCCCATGCACACACAGACGTTATTCTTTTAATTATTTAGATATATATATATATATAAAAAGAGATTTTCAATAAAGATCAAGCACACTTAAGACTCGGCTTTAGCTGGTAGACATAGTATTCAACTGCTTAGTGCGGCAAAATCAAAAAAGTTTTATATTAATTTTATTTTCAATAGGTTGTTGTTGTTAGTTCTAGAGCAAAGCCACATTGGTCTATCTGTTGTATCCACCGCGGGGAATAGAATCCCGGATTTTAGCGTTGTAAGTCCGTAGATTTACCGCTGTCCCACCGGGAATCGACTATGTGGAGCTCGCTTTACATCATCTGTTGTGTCTCACTTACCTGGAAACTGTGTCTATAGACACAGGTACTGTAAGCTAATAAATTTAAATATAAACAAGTTTCTACTGAATTCAAGAAACCAGACCATAAAAAAGTACTTTACACCTTTGAAGATAATAGAATACGAGATAAATCAAATTCTAAATCGAAATAATTCGAAGCAAGACAAAAATAGGCTTGGTAAAGTAAACGTTTACTGGAATTTGTGACATTTTGTTCATGTTTACACGAGAAGATGACATTTTAAAATCTTTTCTAAGTCGGCAAAGTGTCTAAAGCTGTCCCTGTCCAACCCTCAGTCAACAAACTTATGAATGAGACAGCAAGAAAACAGTTATATCGACCACACTTAGGAAACTCTGGTAGGGCCAGTAAAGAAATATTTGTTAAAAATCATTGTTAATTTTATTCCAATGTATTGTCACTCAAATTGACGATAACTAGATCACGCTTTGCCAGCATAAGGCGTTATATACCATAATAATGTCAGAAGTGTTTATGGGACTTATGTCAAGACTTTTTGCTGTCCTGCCTATGATTTCTTGTTCAATGTAAGCCATCAAAATCCTGCTAATATGAGATTTAGCAATATAGTGAAAGAGGACCGTGGAAGATCGAACAAGTAGGTCCAATGTGACATAAATATGTTGTCTGATTGTAAAAATACTCCTCAAAACTGCAGTACATTTGTAAATTTATCTACCCTGACATAGCTCTACACCATAACCCAACCATTTCCAAACTGGCCATATCCAATGATGTTATACTGAAAACATCATGCACCCTTTTTTCCAAACCCAAATCTTTCGATCTTTGGTATAGACATGAACCATCAGTGAAAAGTACAGATGCCCAAAAATGTTGGTGCCAATCCTATGATTTTGACAAAAATCCAGAGGATATATGCTGTGCATTCAAATGCGGGGCCAAGACTTTTTTATATCATAAACAAGACCCTCGAAGTCAGTTCCTTGCCGTTTAGTAACTAATAATCCTTTCAATATTGAGACAATAGGCAAGTTTTTGTCATTTACCCATGATGAAGAAAAGTCTCCTTCTGAAAGTGCTTAGTACTGATTTTTTTTTTCTGATGCTAACTATTTTTCTTTTGGTCCTGCGTGTTTTTGAATAACTTGAAACAGTTGATTAAAGGTCGTGACGTACACATAAAATATTCAAGCTCTCCATTGTAAAAACCAGTTGTCTGATAGCGTTTTATCAACATTTCCGCTATTGAACTAGATAAACCAAAATAAATTGCCAATTGTCTTTGAAGTTACAGCTCTTACAATTGATATGTGAAACACCTTCTTCTACCACCAGAATGTAATATTGTCACAAAATTACGAAACAATAAACACAATTGAACTTGTCTCCAAAGGAGTAAACGGCAAATGAGCGAATTTGAAGAAGAAATGGGAATGCTGTTTTTTCAGGGTGGGTAATATGTACAAAATGCGCCAAAAGAGACGTTGTTTCTCACAGCAGAACAGGTAGGAAGTATATAAACGTATTGATTTTTAACTTCCAATCAGGAGTGATTTTCTAGACCATGTAGTGCCTGTTTTCCCATTATTCTTGAAACATATTTTCTTCATATTCTTACATAAAAGGCTTATTTAAATATATTACAAAGTAAGTCTGCAATCTCTAATGGAAAATGCCAACTTCCGAAAAAGAAGCGTTTAGATTCTTATACTGCTATGATATGCAGGCTATCATATGTTTTCTACCTGCTTTGGTGACATATAGATTTCTTAATATTTTGTTTCTTTAGTTTATGTGGTGTAATTGCGGAAACACGTGGCCCAGAAAGCCGTTAATAGTACCTTAGTCTGTTTGCTTCGTTTTTCCTCTATATTTGGTGATGTTTATTCTGCCTCAAAGGATATTGCAGTAATATATAGCATCCGAGTTAAAAGGATTTGCAATGTAATAGCTTTTGCTAGAAAATTATGATATTGACTAAATGTGATAGCTGGCCATTGCTGTATGACGTGATGCTATCGACTGGACAAGGAAAGTAAATTTGCCTGTTGCATTCAGGCATATTTTCTTTAGCCAATTTCTACTAAAAGATCAGAAAGCGCAGATTTCTTTCGAGAACAGTGTGTGTTACTTCTGTGAAAATTAATCTTGAGAGTAAGAAAGCTGTGGAGCTAAACACAACTTAGAAGAAAATATTGTCATTTCATCTGCATGGATATGTATATTGCGTTTTTAGCTTATTTGGCATAATAAAGATCTTATTCATTTATTCACATTTGTCCATACTCTTTATACTTAAGGGAAATCAGTCATGTTATCCATACAGATTACTGTCCTTATTTCTTGATCGAATCTATTATTCTTTATTGGTTTGTCTATCCAGTATTTGTCGGAAATTGGTTTTACCTGTAAATACCCCAAGTAGATAGTAACGAAAAACTTCGGGGCTATGCCATCAGGATTTATTGTGGAGTTTTTGAAATGATAACATTCTTGATTTCTCAAATTTAAAGACTTTTAAGAAATGCTTTTAACGAGAAGAATGGTATTTTCTGAACGTAGAATTATTCACGACAAGAAGGAGAGCTTATGAGCAGAGAGAGACAATTGTGCAGAAAAGGTGTAGATTCTAGGACAAAGAAAATTTTGTACATGCTGCAAAGGTACGTGATATCAGGTAGCCTGCAATAATTGACTTAGGGATGTTTGCCTATGCCTGGTGCTCGCAGACCACTTGAGCATTCTGTACCCCTGAGGATCAATCTTGGCAGAAGAGAAGCACAGATGACTGAAGTTAACCAGAATGGCTAAGCATGGAGAGGTCTTCACTAAACTCCTAAGCCACTTCCAGCTCTGGTCGAGACCATCAGCAAATAGTAGACAGAGACTAGACATGCCACTGGTTAATGATCGCCACTAGTCAGAGTTCTATCCCCAGTAGTTGAAAACAGTGATCTATGAAGTATGGTAACTTTCAGGACACAAGGGTTCCTCAACATGTGGACAGCAGCTCATGACACCTGGAGTCATACAGAACTGTACAACAAGTCATTGGAGTAGCTCATCACCCTGTAGTCCTGGACGAGAGACCAACTGTCAGAGTGCCTGTGAGTAGCTTCCACCCAGAACTAAGGACATTGGTGGGATCCTCTTCTTGCATTCATTGGGATTACGAGAGAGTAAGAGGCTTTAACCTGGTACAAAGGGTCCTTATGTGCGAGGCCAAGCAGATCATGCCCTCAGTGTTCAAGGGGTTAGCAAAAGAGGATCTGGATTGATACCTGAAATGTTTCAGACAGGTCACTGGATGGAAGCAGGAGCAGACTGTGAAATTCTCGTTCCTGATCTTAGATGGTCTGGCCGTCATTGCTCTTGAACATTTTGATGAAAAACAGCAAGATGACTGGGAACCACTGTGTATGAGCTACATTGCCAATATGCTTCAGTGGAGAATCTGTCAATCTATTTAGCTGAGATCAAGGCTTGGAAGAATATCAACATTGACGAACTGGCTACCTAAATAAATGATCTGCTCTAGTTGCACGAAAAGGCATACCAAGCAATGGCCTCTGCAAATTTGGAGGACATCTTGGCTGATAAGTTCAGTGAGGGACCTCTCAATTAGCTTAAGTAACAGTACCTGTGGGTATGGGACCTAATCATTTTCATGGAAGCCATGCCCATTATAACATGCTTTTATGTGAACACTTCAAACCAGCCATCAGAGAGGTAGTAGCCTACATCAGCAGTTTAGTGGCAATTTCACTGATTAGTGGTGCACTTCAGGTGCCTCTACCATAGCAACTGAACCCAACAAAAGGGATAACAACTAATCATATCCACAGGATGGAAATTCGAGGCAATAATACTGGCCCTAGTGAGTGAGCAGTACTAAGTATGTCCCCCACAGGGTATATGCTGTGGCAAGGTCCATCCACAAGATATATACTGCAGTAAAGTTTCCAAGGGGTATGTGCAATCAAAATAGTAGATGTTACTGCATACTGCACCCATGGATAGATATTTCAACCATAGCTGATGCCTCTATTTGCACATCATCTGGGATGTGAATAGCAACTATTCTGATTGTGGATTCATGGAACACTGGCAAAAGAACTGTTCATACTTTGCACCACAGAAAACACCAAAGAGCTATTGGCTCCAGCGAACAGCTTAGGAGATGCCAACCAAACCACAATATCAGCACTTTGCTAATCAGCAAAGTAGGCAAGAGTATTGACACCAACCACCAGATCAGCTGATCTAGCATGACCAGTAAAAGTGTAGATGAGCAGAAAATGCTCCAGAAAAGTGAAAAAAACCTAAACCAGCCTGTGGAAGCAAAGTAAGCAACTTGCACCAAAACGTTTAGTGGTCAGCCCAGATCTACACCAGAGATGAATGGAGCTTAATATGTATCAATAAGAATGCAAAAGGGAGAGGTTGAGTTCTTGGTAGACATAAGAGTGGTCAAATCCCTAATCATCTAGCTACCCAAATGAGATCACTGCTATAGCCGCTTTGATCTGGTGAATGAAAATGGACTAAACATTAGAGAAGAGACAAATCTCTAGCTCAGTCTAGGATTTGCTGCCCACAGAATGAATGTAGTCATCTGTGATCTCAGATTTGGAACTGGAATCCTCAGGTCGGACATACTGTGGAGTATTTTATCATTCAATTTTGCCTATACAACAAATGAGCTGATGATCTATGGGAGAGTCATCCAATGCCACTCAAATTGATTTAAGGAACAATGGGCTGCACGAGTGTATGTAGAGAAGGGAAAACTGGTACCTCTATTTACACAAGAGGTGATCTGTGGTTTAATCTTAAAGAGGTCTAATTCATCTGCGCAGTGTAATGCAATTATTGAAGCCATTCATAAAATAACTGTTTCCTGTCCAAAAAGCAGGCAGCAGTAGCTTGGGTAGTGATTCACCTGACAATGAATGAACTCTTGGTGTTGTATTGTAATTATGGCTAATCAGCTCTCCAGAAAAATAGAAGTATCAGATACTACTTGTAACACTAGAGTTGTATATGTCACACCCTGACTGAGAGCATTAGTCGACGATTGTATTGACAATCTGGACCCAATGCAGCAAAAGCAATTCAATGACTTTTTTAAGTGAATATGCTGGTATCTTTGAGGTACCAGATTGAAGTTTGGGTTAAACACTGGTAACTCAGCACCACATAGACATAGGAAACACATATATACAAAGAAACCAGTGAGTAAACTTCCTTGGGGCACTCGGGAGGTCACAAGTACTGAAATACAATGGTTGCTTCAGGGTGGAGCCATACAGCCTTCGGGGAGTGCTATCTCATCTCCAGTAGCGATTATCAGGAAGAAAGAAGGTACGCCAAATTTCTTAATGTGCTTCTGAGGGGCAAACATAGTAATTCACATTAATACCTTCCCTTTTCTGCAGACAGATGAAAGTCTGAACGTGTTAGAAGGCTCCTTTGGTTGAACACTTTGGATTTGGAAGCTGGATACTGGCAAATCGAGCTGGCCAATGAAAATAGGACTAAATCTGCTTTTAGAACAAGAGATGGTCTCTATGAATTCCATGTTATACCATTTGGTCTGTGTAATGCACAAGCTACTTTTGATCAGTTGATTGAGCTTATACCCAAAGTACTACAATAGGAGAGATGCTTTGTCTATATCAACAATGTTTTGGTGTTTGGTTGCACTTCCGAGTCAATGTCTGACAATATGAAGATGGTATTCTTCCAACACTTACGCAAGGCAGGCTTGAGACTAAAATCAAAGAAGTGTTTGCTCATGCACTAGCACCACTGGTGAAGAGGCAACAAAACACATTCTAGTAGAGACTGAACATAGAACTCCGCACTAAGCCACTTAAGGTGATTACAGTCTGGCCCACATAAGAACAGATTCCAGTGCTCAAGTGCCATTGTCAAGAGATGGGAGTCAAATGGATGGATGCATGGGTTCTCTACAACCACGATGAAGATTGACGGATCATAAAATAACACAATATCATCTGCAGCAGATAGAGAACAAAAACCACAGTAAATGGAACAAACTATGAAATATCTTGATATCGGAAAACTATTTTCGACACATTCGTGTGTCTTATTGGGTCTCTCGAATGTTTCGAAACTAGTTTCTCCAGTATCAAAACTTCCGATAGTTTGTTCTGTTTACTGTGGTTTTTGTTTTTTAATATTGGTTGAGGTGAAAGGCTACTTTTCCATCAAAATTTTCTTTTTCTTTTAGTTCAGAGGTTAGTTTCTTTTGTGTTGGCTTGCCCACTCTTAAAGAGGACAATGTAACTCTACATTTTGTTTATTTCTTTTCGTTTTACTGTATTTTAGTTTTTGTTTGCGTGATTGTGTGTACTTACACACTGCTTTTCCAGTTTCAAGATTTTATGTCATCCATGTGAAGTGCAAGTAGTTTCAGGAATAAAGTAAAATTAAAGTGTTCTAAGTTAGGAGTTTAATAATGATTGGTTTTAAAATTAACTTTAATTGCTGGCTTGAAAAAGCCTGAAAGAAAAAGAAAGGGAAAATGTCATATGCAGGCATGCCATACGCTTTCTACCTGCTTTAGTGACATAGATTTGTTTATATTTTTCGGCTGCTTACCTTCCGTGCTGCAATGGCAGCAACAGGTAACCCAGAAAATTGTTAAGATTGCCTTATTTTAGTTGTTGCTTCGTTTTTTCGTTCTCTATAATAGATAACGTCTATCCTGACCAAGGATATGTTGCAATATTATACATATCACTCAGGTTAAAAGGATTGGCTCTGTTATATTCTTTGCTGGCCGATTATAATATTGACTAAATGTAACAACCAATCAATTCTGTGAAGGAACAAAGGTCATGAGATGACACTACCAACCTAACAAAGAAAGTAAGTTTACCTGCTGAGTGCAAGTGTGTACTTTCTTTAGCCAGTTTTTATTAGAAGATCGTAAATGATGACTTATTTCGAGAACAACATATTTTTGTTCTACGAATATCAATCCTGAGAAAGAGAAAGCTGTGGTGCTAAACAAAGCTTAGTAGAAAGAACTGTCATTCCATCTGCGTAGGTATACACACTGTGATTTCCGTTTATTTGATATACTATAAATTTTGTTCATTTATTCAAATGTCTTTGTAATATTTTATTTAGTACCAACTGCATTGTAACTTTTTACCCCATCCTGTACACTAAATACATTTTTCAGACACTGGTATTATGTTAATATTACAGACATTCTTTTCATCTGGGAATTTTTCATTACGGTTATGTAGTGTCAGCATGTGCTAGTTGGGGAAAAAAAGAGTATTTTTAGAGGTGAAGCAATGGCTTCCTTGTTCGAAGAACTTTTTTCGACTAACGAGTGAAATCTTAATTACTTAAATATAATTATTTACATTTGAAAAAAAAAATGTTTCGCTTAAGAAAATCGTGTTTCGCTTTTTAAGAGGGATGAAAGGCATGGTGTCCAAAACATTACGACTGTTGATGTTCTTGTGGTGTTCTGTGATTTTAATTTATTTGTTACCATATGGAGAAGTTTTAGTATCAGAAATCCTGTTCACTTATTTGAAGATTGAGTAAAACTGTTAAATGTTACCTCGTATTTTATAATGTTTAACTACTTCAAACATACCTTCAAACAGATAAATGAAATAAAAGGTAATATTACATCATTCAGTGAATCAGAGAAATTTACAAAAACTAGAACTTATTTTTTTTTACTCAATGCAATTTTAAGGGAATTGTTGAAACAACTGTATATTAAGCTGGTAAAATTGATAATAATAACCAATTCATTCAGCTTAAACAGAGTAAAACACGAAAACCAGACATCTAGTCTTTATTTATATTAACGAAAAGAGATAAGCTACAAATAAACTTAAGACAGTTAACATTACAGTAGACAAGAATGACATAGGAAAAACAATAATAACACCAACAAAAATATTCAAAGCATTGACTGAACTGTCTATAGATTATAAGCACTTCTATATTTTTTTATGTTAAATGGTTCAAACCTAGAGCTTATAACTGCTCCAGGCGACAACGTTGCTTCTGCAAACTGATTGGTTAAATCAAACTATGAGTTTTCTGGTTGCCATAAAAGTAAGATCTTCCTCAAGCGATACTAATCGAAAGTTTTAAAAGTTTAATAAAATAATGTTTATAAGAACCGTTAACGCTTTTCTAGGTACAATAGAATGAGATGTGACTTTCGTTAGTCCGCTAATTCAGGATTCGAGAGATTTTCTTATATCTTCTAATTAATTTACGATCTATATGTATATATGGTATATATGTCAGTATCTATGCATGTAACCACAATTCCTGCGCCATCTAGTGAATGGCACCACAAACACAAATTCATTTAAAATTTCACACATTTTAAATTAAACTACTCTCCTCACAATAAGAATACGATTTTCACTAGGACTGTACGTGAGGGTTTGATTATATCTTTATTGATGTAATTTTTATATGTAGTACTCAGAAACTGGAGTTCTTAAATAAACTTACTTTTCCAATAAACGGTACCACGTTTAATACATACAAACATTACAGTTTAATACTACGATTAGTAATTACTAGCACAAACCATGTGGTAGCGTTTCTGCTAATTGAATAATAAGAAGAAAAGTTTATTATAAATGTATTGGCCCACTGAGAGCATTAGTATTTAATAAATGTATAATCACAAATACATAGTAAAAAATGGTAAGCTGGGCAACATGTTAAGTATGATATACATATCTGATAAACAAAAATTTACAAGTATACGAACAGTCAAGTTAGAATAAGGGGTCAGCCATAAAAAGATGGAATATCATAAAATAGCCAGATTATATGAAAGAAAACGAGCTCTGTAAATATGTGAAGCAAAAGTAAGTAAGACAAGAAGAGTTTGAGAAAACTTGGCCTCCTTTTTATATTAATGTTGCTGAATGATTCAGTTGTGATAAATAGAAGTTCAAGTATTCCCCATTTTTTTCTTGTTTAGCTTACCCATTTTTCCATTACGTCTTTATAGGTTGTTTTTTTCTTTTATATTACATTCTTCTATGGCTGACTCTTTTGCTCTAATTTGGCTATTTTTGTATATGTAAAATGTTTTAATCAGGATTTAACAATATAATCATAAAATATACTTTTAAGAAAGCTAAAACAAAATAACAGTCTTGGTTTGTTAGTTTATTGTTAAACATAAAGCTGTAAAATAGCTATCTGTGGTATGCCGATCGCGGTAATCGAACCCAGAATTTTAGCATCATAAGCACCCAAGTTTTGGGTATTTCATACAGAACACTAGTGGATAACGAATAACTCTTATAAATCAATACTGTATAAAGTAAGTGTTTAAAAAACAGACACTGGTTCCACGTTGGCCTAAATTCATTACCAGCAGGCAAGTTCGTGATTGAATTTCAACGTAGTGTAGCTTGATGGACAGAATTTCAATTTCGGATGCGATTTTTAACCTTCGCAGTCTAGAAAAACTCGTGAAAACAGCACAGGGTAGTACGTCTTTATGAAACTTCGATGTTGTATTATTAAAATGACCTTAAAAATCGAAGCCCAAAGCAATATGTGTGGTTTTTAATTATTTATAAGTATGTTTGTTTGTTTTTGAATATCGCGCAAAGCTACACGAAATGTCCCTAGTTTAGCAGTGTAAGTCTAGAGGGAAGGCAGCTAGTCATAACCACCCACCGCCAACTCTTGGGCTACTCTTTTACCAACGAATAGTGGGATTGACCGTCACATTATAACGCCCCCACTCGAGCACATTATAACGCGAGCATGTTTGGTGTGACAGGGATTCAAACCCGCGACCCTCAGATTGCGAGTCGAACGCTCTAACCACCTGGCCATGCCGGGCCTACTTTTATCACGACAGTATCGGTGTATAACTCAGTTACGCTGCCTCGTGAGTTACCGCAGTTACATCCTGAACTTCCGATACTTGTCTGGTTTTTCATATTTAGGCCTACTTCCAATAAACGTCTGCTTTTCTCATATACGCTTACTTCCAAAAAATCGTCTGCTTTTTGTCAAAATTGTTTGCTTGTTTGTTTGGTATGAATTACGCGCAAAGTCACACGAGAGCTATCTGCGCTAGCCGTCCCTAATTTAGTAGTGAAATACTAGAGTGAATGCAGTTAGTCATCATCATCCCAAACTCTTGGGCTACTCTTTTACCAACAAATAGTGGGATTGACCTTCACATAATAATGCCCTGATGGCTGAAAGGGTAAACATGTTTGAGTAGAGCCCGCGATCTTCAGATTGCGACTCAAGCGCCCTACCCACCTAGCCATGCCCGGCCTACATAATTTGATGTATTTGTGTGTGTCTATCTGAAGCTTACTCACAGATGCGTTTATAACATGTGTACATGTTTTGAATGAGTAAGTTGTTTTTTGAATTAGTATTGCATTGTATATGTACATCGACTATTAAATATCTGTCTCACTAAGTTATCTTTTAGTGTTACCTCATCTATGCGTATGCTTGAATTTCAGATTTCACATTTATTAATTACTAGTTGATGATGTTTTCTTGAACTCTGCGCATGCGTACAAAACTGATAGGCAAAATAGATTTTAGTTCAGTTGTTCATAAAAACTTTTGATGTATTCATTACCGCTGTATTATGACTACAATTCTTCTGTTGCATTGGTCTCATTTCTAAATATTATCATGGCATTAACTTTTAAGGGAGAGCACGGGATAATTTTCATACGAAAATTCAAATGGTTATTGATTAAAAGGAGGTATTCATAAGATACTATAGCGTTAACTCTAATTCTAATTAAAAAACATAAATTATTTTAAAACATATATGATTTTACTTTATTTTAGTTATATATAAATAGGGTTTTTTTCAGTTTTTGTGAGTCAAAAATAATTAGCCTATTTTTTCTCTATTTTCCTATTTTTATTAGTCAACAAGTTAAAATATGTCAACGGTGCTACAGACTGTACAGTTTGGAAACTTTACAACGTGTCAACATTTCTAGGCATAGCTTATTTTGTGAAATATTTAATTGTAAACTATTTTTATATTCAGCTTTTTAACATACGATTAGATTTAAGTTGGAGTCACAATAAAAAACCGTCACGTCGTAACACATTATTTTTCCAAATACTGAACCAGTTTGCAGTGTGCCAACTTTCACGTCAACTCGGTATTCTAGATTCAGGTTCGCTTCAACCAGAGGCATATAGTAGGGGGAATAATTCAAAAATACATAAAGATAAGGTTTTGTTATACCAGGAAACTTACAGAGTTTTTGCAAGTCAACTCATATATGAAGATGTCGGCCTTCTTATCACGAATATGAAGCGCCTACGTGGATAGAAATGCCTTTTAAACGACGTAATCACGCTGGCCAATAAGGACTACAGATATATAGAGCTCGTAAGAATTTCATAAATTATTATTTTATTAAACATATGTAGACTAAAATCAGTTTACTCTATCTTTCATTGGTGCAAATTGGTCCGTTGAAATTTTGTTACAAAACCAATAGTTGTTTATTATTAATCACAAAGGGCTATCTGTGCTTTTCCCACCACGGGTATCGAAACCCGGTTTCTAGCGGTACAAGTCCGCAGACATACCGCTGTGCCACTGGGGGGGGGGGGGGCAAAACCAATAGTGTGATGTCGTTGTTTTCACGTTTCAATAGAATTACAAC
Organism: Limulus polyphemus; assembly: GCF_000517525.1. Classification (NCBI taxonomy): domain Eukaryota; kingdom Metazoa; phylum Arthropoda; class Merostomata; order Xiphosura; family Limulidae; genus Limulus; species Limulus polyphemus. The sequence goes on from NW_013666263.1 coordinate 289,090, forward strand.
CCTTAAGTTTGCTGGATGTTATTGTAAAGTTAATCAATTTTCAAACAACCACGTGTATGTTTTACTTTAATTTGATTAAATGTGTTTAGTTAATTCAAACGAATAAATTATTTAGACTGCAGCGTTTTATGTAAATAGTGGTTGAAAGTTTTTATTCAAAAATTTAATTGCTGATAATAGAGACCATTTAGCAATCTGTTTATAAGTCTTTGTGGTATTTTCATGTAAAACTGATTTCCTTTAAGAGCGACAAGATAGTTCTGCCGGATAACGACAAATTGGTCAAGGTAAATAATATAAAGTATTCTATATTTTCCGAGTTTTAACTGAATTTCTGAGAAATAATGAGACTAGACACAAATGACAAAAAAAAAAAAAATACAATAAACAACATTTATCAAAACACAATCGCAGTGTGTGTGCTTGCCCTTTAACCCCAAAGACAAATGATTTTACTGGAGAACTTGATTTTACAATCAAGTTTCTGTCTAAAGTGTATTTGACAAAAAAACTTCAACCAGACAGTTAAAATAACATATCACATAGTTTGAATGGCAACACCACGCTTTCCTGTCTTCTGGTGGTATAGCGTTAAATTTCTGGACTTACAACGCTAACATATGAGGTTCGATCACCCGCAGTAGACAGACTAATGTGGGTTTATTCTAAAACAAATCACTCTTTCCGAGAGCGACTTGCGCCATCCGCGTGACTGGAGAGTCCCATTTGAAAATAAGTGAAATTGCAACTCCAATGCACCACCTAACCTATTATTGAAGAATACTGCTTGCTGTCCACTTCCATATATAAGGTGCGATTTTACAGCTATTTCTCCCACAAGCAGACCAAGTGTTATCTTAGAAGAACGACACAGAATAATAAATAGCTAGAGCAAAAGTAACTTTACGACTTTCTTGACCACCTGTTAGATGAAAACTGTTTATCTAACTGAAAATTTTTGAAAATTCTATGTTAAAATAATTGTGTGTTTTAAAACAAAGCCACGTTGATCTATTTACTGTGTCCACCGCGGGAAATCGAACACCGGATTTTAGCGTTAAGTCCGTAGATTCATCGCTGTCTCATGGAAACATTTTAAAAATAAGAAGGTAGACAACGCATGATATGCCTCTATACCACACCTATATAGAAATTGCGTTTACTAACGGATAAAATTCATGATTTTGTTTCTTTGTAGTTAAGCACAAAGCTTCACAATGGGCTATCTGTGCTCTGCCCACCACGGGTATCGGAACCCGGTTTCTAGCGTTGTAAGTCCGCAAACATACCGCTGTGCCACTGGGGGTCAAAATTCATGATACAACATACATATTTTACGGGGAAAAACATACAATAGAAGGTGTAAAACTTACTTTCAAAAATAAAAAGTTTTCCCCAACTATGCACATAATATATTTTTATGAATAAATTACCATAATTAAAGTTACATTTATACTCTGGAAAAGATAGAATAGTCAAAGTTCAAATACTATTTACGATTCTTATAATAATATAATAGCGCAAAATATTACTTTTCACATAAAGTTTTAATTCGAAAAATATCCTATCTTTGACTGTTCTGTTCCTTCCTCCCAAAGTATAAAAGCGTAAGATATACAGCGAAAATAAACTTTCATATCGTTGTAAAAATTAAATTAACTGCAGAGGTTTTATATTATTTTTCACATTCCTCTTAATTAATATGTCCATTGCACCTCGCCCCTCAATGACTCAGCGGTAAGTCTGAAGGTTTATAACGCGAAAAACCGGGTTTCGATACAGGTAGCCCATTGTGTAGCTTTGCACTTAAAAACAAACCATTTCGCCTCAAAATCAGAGGTGTGTAAAAATAGCATTTCAGATCTATCTTTTTTTCCCCCCAAAGTCGCTGCACAAGAAACTTTTTATTCAATATCAAAACGCATCAGTTGGGCATTTATGCATAAACACTACATTAATTCACGCTGTGTCTGTGAATTTGTTTGATTGTTCGCGAACTCTTTCCGTAGCTCTGGAGCAAGTATGACTAAATTTGGCAGGCATAGCCCCCCCCCCCCCTCCTCACCAAGAGAGGCTAAAATGCACCTGGAAGATCACAGGGGCATGATGGAATTCGAAACTCTGAACTTAAATGCATCAGAGTTTGTGTCCCTTCTCCCCTCAAGGTGCCAAGGACACCATGCATGTTTGAAATTGTGTTTATATCTCTAGTCATAAGCTAGCAGGATTAAACGTGGAACACATTATCAGATGCCACGAGCAGGTACACTAATGTGGTTTGTTTCAGGTAGTTCCCCCTCCTTGGGGGAACTACAGAAGTAATTGGGGATAATTGAGAAGTTTGATCGATCATGAGGGTCTGTGAATCATAAGATGGCCTTTAAACCAATCAATGGAACGTGGATATTTTATGTTAGTGTTAATAACTTTTTAGTTAAATCTATCCCATGCTGATCCGGCACATAAGATCAGTGCTGAAATCCGGTTTCAATGGCATAAGCGGATGAGAATTACAATAACACGTTCTCCCTGGACGATATTCCAGTTCGTTAAAGGGTCCTAGCTATCCGCTGGTACCTATTATACAATTTGGAAGACTGAAACAATTGAGGTAATGTGTTCAAGAACACAACAACATGACGCGACAAAGCCTCGTAGTCACAACCTTCCCAACCGCCTTGAGCCACGTTGCCCCCACCTCCCATTGTTTTTTTATAATAATTAATATATGTATATTATTGTTTTGACATTAAATACTGAAACTTTTCTCGATAACTTTATTTTTAATACCAGATATTACTGCAAATGTGAAACTATGCAGCATTTTTCGTGAAAGCGTATAACGAATACACAAAATCCATGAATCTCGAAGCTACAGAACTGTCTTTACATATTAATTATTATTATTACACAGAGCCTTTACATATTAATTGCACACAATATAAAATCCTTACTTTGCTTTTGATCAGAGCATTTAAGTGTTGTAGACATATTTTCCATTAAGTGACTTAAATTTGGGAAAACTCTTAATTATGTTTTAATCTAATACGTCCACGAGGATTCCTAAATATTGTTACGACAGCGGAAGTCACGTGACTCTAGTAACACGTCATGAGATTCTAGAAGGATCATGACTGTTCGTGGCAACTCTAGTGTTTGCCAGACGCCCTCTATTTTTGTATATAAGCCCAGCAAATAAAGCAGAGATGATTCACAGATAGGGAGATATGGAGACAAATAATTGAGTCAAGTGAGCGTAGTGACCGTAAGTAAAGTGCGTGAATCGTTGTGAATTATAGCGTGTGTTTAAGTAAAGTGACTGTGGAAATTAAGTGTATTGCAAAGTTGTATTGAGAAAGAATAAACTAGTTTTATTTAAGAAAGGACTTGTATCGCTGAAGTTCTTCGGAAAGAATTTATACCGGAAATTAACAAACGGCCAGAGACGTAACAATATCTATAACTTATGTAAAAAAATGGGGTAACATTTTAAAACCGTGTTTAAGTGTGGGAAATTTGTTAAACAGTGTATTACAGCATTGTCATTAAAAGGTTTTTCTAAGAGACAGAGCCACATAACAAAACCAAAAACAATCAAATTGTAATCCGATATTACATAAAAGTAAATGTGTGATATTTGGAATAAATCTATAATTGAAATACGTATACATCAAATAACATATTTTGTTTTAACCATCATATTTCATAAAGCAACAACAAAAAAATACTAAGCACCGTTAGTTTAACCTTCCACTTACAACATCAGGTTTATTAGATTTATAATGTGCGTAACTGTTTTCTTATGCGATCTTTAATCCAAGAAAAACTAAATATAGAACAATTTATTTTCAATTCAGTTAACATTTTTTTTTTTTAATATCTCAAACTGAATTATTAGTTAACATGTATAGACAAATTAGATTTAATTATGTAATTAGCAAAAAATGAATGAGAACAACTGAAGACAGAAAATCTCATGCAGACCGCATAAAAATGCTTTTAAACCCCTTGTATGGGCAATTTCTTTGCAGCTTCAGATAAACCAAAAATGGTTCACGTGTATTTTTTAAGTTATAAGAAATATATCAAACTAAAACTTTTTATACTGCTTAAAGTAATTTTATGAAAGTTAGTAAGAAAAAATCTTTTTCGCATATCCAGGGTTAAATAGCTTGAAAATTATTATATTTCCATTTCCCATAAAAAATTTTATACCACGTTGTAAATTTTTATTCATGGCTTTTTGTGACGTCTACCAGATGTCGTACTAAGTGCCAAAACACAACATCCGGGTGCCATCATTGAATACTAACTATGGCTTCGTGGAAATCCGAAAAGGGCCGAAAGTGGGTAAATTAAAATATGGCTAAGGTCCTAAGCCTAATAAAGTTTTTGGAATTCTACGTAATGCATGTAAGTGTATTTTCGTATGTGTTTGTTTGAGAGAGCGTATATAATATTTTACACACAGCGTAAACAATGCATACTGTACAATTAAAACCCAGAAACACTATAACTTTAAGAAGTTGTTTCTTACTGGAGAATAGTATTAGTAGAACATAGAAGTTATAACTAGTAACAGTAATTTATCAGTACCACTGCCGGAGTCTTGACCATTATAATATAAATTATGAATCCATTTTATTTATAAATTAAAATTTATCATTTCTTTACCTTTAGTGTTAAGCATTGAGGTAAAGGAAATCGTTAAAATGGAAAATCCTTAAGTTTAACTTAAAGATGATTGCAATTAAAAGTTATATTGCACTATCCCTGGGTTTTTCAATGTGTTATGTTATTGTGTTAAGTTAGTGTTAGTACAGTGTTAAGACTAAGCTCAGATGTCATTATCATATTGTTTTATATCAGTATGACAAAAAAGTTGGTAAATAGAAATTTTTCTAACATTTTGCTGGAAACAAAGTGAGTGTAACATTAGAATAGAAGCTAACTCAATACACCAAACATTTGTGATAAAATTAAATTAAAAATCACTTAACTTGCCTTTTAGTTTTACTGAAACAAACGATAGATATGAAATCTTATTTTTTACATACCTCTGATTTTGAACCTAAAATGAAAAAATTAATACAAATATGGAAAAAAACTGCAGTGTATATGATTTTTTAACACGAGTGTTAGACATGTTGGTTTGCAAGTCATAACTTTTAAAGCATTGATTATTAATTAAATGTATAAAAGTTTGTGAATCTCAAGCATATTCCAAGACATTACACTGTCATAACACCAGTTTTATCTAAATTAGATTTAAGTTGCCTAAGGTGTAACATATATCAAGATGAACTCAAAACAAAGTACTTCTATGCCTTGAACTGTTCATTACATTAACAGTAATGCAAGTTTCTGTAAGTTTTTCTTGTACATAATTTCCAAAAATGCCAGTGTGATTTTAATACTAATTGAAAAGGTTATGTAAAATCTATTAACTCTTTTTCTTTTGTTGTTTTAAGTGCTATTAAAACTAATATATGGGTGTTATACACTACTGAAGTAGTCTGTACTCTTAATGTATGGAAAAATATTTAAAACTACTATTATAGGTCTGATATGGCATAAGTCTGCTCTTTCTTGAAGTTTAAACAAGCAACAAACCACTTTCTTTCAAATGAAATTCACTATTTAAAGTCTAGGATGTTTGGCTGGTTGGGGTTTATTGGCACAAAACAACATGACTAACTGTGTCAAACAATCACAAAAAAGTAAAAGATAAAAACTAAAAAGGAAATAACCTAAACAATGTCCATAAATCAGATAAAAAATTAAATATAGGTAAAAAGGCCAATGGCCCATAAAAAACTTAAAATAGTCTAGGATGAAAAAAATGATATCCAAATTCATTGAATAAGATAAAGTTTTTGTATATTTTAAAACTACATGTATTACTTTTAAGGTTCCTGAGAGTAAAAAAAAAATGTTTGTTGGTAAGTAAATTTAGGGTTGCTATCAAATTCTATATTGTAATAGAACATATGGCAATGATATGGTTGCTTCTCACTGGTCTAATAGTTAGACCCTGTTGTAATTGATTCACACACTGCATGAATCACTCGAAACATTACCATTTGCCAATTTTGTTCAAGAATGTGTAGCACACCTTTTCATGTGTTGCTAGATTGTGTATAATAATATCAAGTAATTGTTACAGCCATTCTTTACTACGTTAACATATAATATTCAGTTCTAAGTTATTTATTTGCCATTCCAGAATGATTGCAAGATTCATTTTGTACTTAAATTATGATTTAGAGTAGTAGTTACTTGTTTAACCATACAAGTGAAAAAAATAAGTTCTTGCTTAGTTCTGTCTTTTTGCTATTGACAAATATTTTATATGCAAAATACAGACAAAAAAAATCACAAACTTGGTACTTCCATTATGGTATGTTTATTTGTATTATTCCATTTGCACAATGCTCTGGACATCATTTGACCTTGTAAATCATAGCCTGTTTATGGAATGTGCATTTTTTTATCAGCATGCTGTTTTGATTGACATCTAATAATAGTTAATTGCAGTTATTAGATATTGCTTTTGCAGAAAGTCAATTAACTGTGATTATAGTAAATGGTTTGTTCAATAATTAAAATGTTATTTCTGAATGAATGTGTTAAAGCAATTTGCTTTTTATCACCTATAAAAAACGAAATATAAGGAGACAGAGCTTTTGGGACAAGTGAACATTAGAATTGAGCAAGAAAAAAGTGACACTAACTTGTTCTACAAGATAAGTTTTCAAAAAAGTTGGTGTCTAGTTTTGCACACAAGTTAAACTAACAGTAATAGCACAGTCTATCTCAACCAGCTGATTTTAAAAATAGGATTGGTGTTGGCAATCTTGCAGGTATTGGAAAGATCTCAGTGCCAAACAATTTTTAAAAGATACATTCAAAGCCTCCAACTTTTTGTGATAAGTTTAATTATAACTATTTCGTTTTGAGATTAGCTTTTAAATCACTTTTTTTAAAAATAAATTTTAAGTTGTGGTGAGGTTATGAATTCTTGCTGGTTTAGCAAAAAAAAGTAAACATTCTTAATTAGTTTTAGTACTTAACTAAAATTAAAAAGCATACTCTTAACACGGTGTAAAATAAAAAGAATAAGATATAACATAACTAATTACGTGTATATATTGTTTATATCTTCTAAAATCACAATATTCTATATATTAGTTTATTACTTAGGACATTCACACAGTATGAACATCTGTACTATATTAGTATTACTATTAGTATAGATTTCAACCCCGAGTTTTTGTTAGCTTTTACCTAACTAGGCTTACCACTGAACAAATTTAACAGTCGTTTTAGACTACCAGAAATTCTCTCGGACAACCAAATGCTGTAAAATTTAGTGACCAAATTATTTCAGACTTCTAAACTGTACATACTGCCTTGCGCAAGCATTTCAGCGTTGGACCAGGGATATGTAATGGAAAGCAAGCAGTGCGAGAATATTATACCGTGTTATTTTCATGTTTGTATTCAACGGCTCGCCGGGTCACATCAACTTCCGAACATACACACGTTGTACTTCAAACCTCAAACATGTGCACACCATGGAAGAAATTTCCACATTCGTAACATCCCTTTTCAAAATGCAACTTGCCGTGTGCGATAGCTCAACCAATCGCAACTGATTATTGCTCCGCTTACTGTATGGTAAGTTTTCATTGGCAATGGTTGACGGATCCACTGGAGGGGTGAAAAAATTATCAATGTCTTTCAGTTGAAATATATTGATACGGCTGCTGAGAAGAAATGTCTCCAGTATTGAGTGCCCCAGTGTTATTTTACAGTGCTCCGAATCCCCAGTTGGTGTCTTGAAAAATCAGAATAGAAAACCATAATCAATATCATTTTGAAACGCCGATATTTCCCGCGCCTATAGCCCCGAATCTTTTAAGCACCCAGCGACGCCTTTGATTAACATAAAACAAACGTGGATTATTTGAGTGCACAGAAAGTTGAGTTTGTTTTGGCGCGAAATAATTACTACTATGGAAAATCTGTATGTGTTACGGTAGCGACTAACGAAATCCTTGCTTTAATCCTTGACCTACAAGAATTATATAATACGAATGGATATATCATGCATGAAAATATAAACGAGCGAAACAACTGTTACTTTGCAGGGTCTTTCAGACGTAAACAAAGCCTCATTCATTGTGTACAATAGGCTAATGTACCCTTGTTAAACTCGGAGTATTGTTTACGATAGTAGGGAAGTAAGTTATCTGAACATTTGGTACACAACATTCAACAAATTATTACGTTGTTTTTTGAGGGGTTATGGTAGTGATCCCTCTACTGTATTCCGCCATTTTACCTGAGCTATTTTGTTTAAGGTAATAATTTAAATTGTCAAAATAAAACAGAACATTTGTATCAGTGTTGTTTTTGTCACCGAATGTTAATGAGCGTTTTACGGTATTTCCGACGTGTAGGCCTAAATTGTTTGATGAGGCATGAGCACACAACGTTGTGTTAACTGTCACTGAAATTGGTAGAATGCACTGCAAATATAAACTTACGAGTTGCATGTGTTTTAACATTATAGTGAGCGATTTTGTTTTACTTATGAAAGGACAACTTTTTTTTAGCACAATAACCAAAACCTGGTTAACTGATTTTGTCTTTAAAAATGTCTGTTCATAGCTATAATGTTACTGCTTAGCAAGCTTTCTACATTCCAATTTCCACAAAACACTTTCCTTTGACATACAAACTTGTCATGCCTCCAAAATTTTTGTTAAATACTGTGTGAGTTGAAATGTGCAATAAAAAAGTTTTATGTATTTAATTTTATATATAGAAATGTTCTAATTACACTTTGGTTAATTTTAAGATGCTACTAATGACTTGTGAATTTCTGATTTTTTTTACCATAATCTGGAAGGAAAGTCAAAATAGTTTTTAACAAAATGAGCCAATTTCAACAGGTATCTGGATGATTAGACACCTAAAATATTGAGGAAGTAGGACATTTGGACACGTAATAATTTTAGAGGGGTGTTAAAACTTTGCAACATACTTAAAATATATATGATGGAGTAAATTAAACTTGGTAATGTCATTGGCCTAGTTCTGTACAGTTCATATAATGGAGTAAAGGACAGGTTTGAATTCACATGTTCAGTTTTCTAACCATTTGCATTCATGATAGCATGGAAACTAAACAATTTCCTTTTTAATGATGTCATTGATGACCAGAGAAATGGATCCCTACTGGGTCCAACGATAGACAATACTTTTGTATGCTGTCATATAATGAAGTAAAATAACCAATAATGTATTAGGCCTAAATATATACATGTCATATATATGCTTATATCTGTTGTAATTATTGTTTTATTTTATAATAAACAGGTGGTGTCTAAATGTCCTACTTCATCATTTTCTTTAGGATTCAACCTTATAACTTCAACATCAATGAAGTTTTATGGATTTTAGCCAACTAATATTTTTCAACCTTGGTTGTCATGCTGTGATGTAATTGCCTGTCACTCAGCTTTGGGAAGTTACAGGTTAGAGATCTAAATAACCTAATGAAAAGCCCTTTTGTTGTTTTTAACTGTGTAAGCCAATATGGCTTCCAGTTAGACATGTAGAGAGTAGAACGAAGTGATGGAAGTTTAGCTTGGTAATTTGTTGTTGGAAGAAAAGATGTTTGGGAGCAACTTCTATCACAATTACAGCCTTGATTTTTATTTTATTTTTTCAAAGTTTGCTTTATCATTTTATACTTCATTTGAATTTTGATGTTGAAATGTGGAAGAAAATGAATGATTTTATGGAATAAGGTGAGGTGGTATAGAATTTAGGCTTCATTAGGTCATTTTGCACTTGATTGCATCAAGTTATGTTTTGCTGTTTGGTAAGCCATGTTTACATGTCTTATTTGCTTAAGTAACTGCTTGAATGAACAAATAAAATCAGCAAAGAGAAATGTAAAAAAAATAATGATATAAGATAGGTTTAAAACTTATTATAAACATTAAATAGAGCTGTGCCATTAACTTGCATAAGCAATATAATCACTTGCCTTTGAACATTGATTAAATGATTGGTGTCACATAAAATAATCAATTAATTGAAATTACAGTTAAATAATATCACAAAAAAATCAAATGTTTCAGGTTATTACTGTTTTTGATTATTCTAGCAATCTAGTAATCAAAATTATGATTAACCCTATATGCAGAATTAAGTTTTCCTAAAGCTCTGAATTTACTATGTTTATCTTCACAAAAATTGGCCAGCTATAGTATGCATGAAAAACCTGTTGTACGCACACAAAAATTTTTTTTCAATGAAGTATATTTTACTAAAGAGTTGTGTGTAAATTTTTGAAGCTGGGTCAACCTGAATGCAAGGTGATTTGTAAGAGAATAGTGCAAGTTATGGTAAACAAACGAATAAAAAACTTTTCTCCAGGAGGAATGTATGCAAGCTGTTGATGAGCAATGTAATTCAATACTTTAAGATTTCTTTTCTAACATAATAAGTTTCTAATTTTTACATTTTATTACTTTTTTAACAACAGATAGAAGTATACGTCAAAAACAAGAAACTTAGTACTTACTGGTACTTTTCTTGCTCTTGAAGTCTAAATTAACAGTCAACACTAATTTTTGTTAGTTTTAGTATTTACTTTTTATTTCAAATATGTAATTTAGGAACCAAAATAGCACACAAATAATACATTATTCTATAACTTATAATTTAAGTGGCATTCAAAGTAAGCTCTAAGGGTTTAAATAATTCCCTTGATTGGTCTGCTGACTTGGTGATAGTAAAGAATGAAACTGTAGACCAAATAATTCCTAACCTGTCATTTTAATGAGCTAGGCTTATAAGGAATTCAGTAAGTTCAAATAGTTTTCTATTTGTTGTAAATAATCCAACAGCTAATGTCAGAGAGAGTTATGGACTTTTTTTTGAAGATGGGATGTGATTGAAGGGCATGGCTGTTTGGGTTTGATTTACTAGTTTATATCTCAGTAAAGCAAAAAGGTTGGAGGCTATGTCTTAGCAATATCTTTATTATAATTGTGTATTTCATGTTAAACCCAGGAGCTCATATAGGAGTAGAAAGAATATCTGAAATGAGCAATTCAGAGCAAAGTAGTGTCACATGATACATAGAAGTGAAGACTGAGAATTTATTTGAATATTTTCTTTTGAAATTAAAAAATCAAAATTATAATAATATAAATATGTGAATTATAAACTACACTTTAGAGAGAAATAATATACATTTATGATAAAGATGTTTAATTCAGTTTCAAATTTAACTGTAAAAGGTTGTGACATGCATGCTTTGTCCCCAACTTGTACACATTAGGTTAAATTGATTAATGTTATTAAAATAATCAACTATGCAAAATTAGTGTTTTCAGTTATTACTTCCAGTCTCACAATGGGCTGTCTGTGTTCTGTCCACTGCAGATGTCAAAACTGAAATTCTAGAGGTTTAAGTTGTTTTTTATTGCCATTTCGTGTATGAATGATTAATTAGTTGAATGTAGTTGACTGATGACCCAGATGGTTCATAAGTGAGCAAATTCCACTAATTGCCCATCACTGATATTAAATGATACTTTCTGATTAATAATTTAAAAAGCTTGCTTATGATTTTGGTATAGTAAAAAAGTTATTTTTATGGCACGACAGAGATCATAATCACAGTGATGTTGTTTGGGGCATTTTTCATTTGTAAATCTCCATTATGGGAGGGCCCTGCCAGGGCAATTAATCTATGGCTGCAGGTAGCAATGTCCAAAGTTTGTAGAGCTAGCAAACCTATGGCTTATGCCAAAGTTAGTATGTCAGATGCTTCATTTGATAAAGTATCTTTATCTATTCATCTAATGACATAAATGTAAGGCCAACCCCTGGAAGTGGTCAGCAATACTGGAAACTTCCAAATATCAGAAGAGTCAAAATCTTCTCACTAGTATCTCCTTTCATCTTCATAGTACAGGATACAAAGTCTTTATAGCAAGTAAGATAGGGACATTCGAATTGGCTAATTGTAAACAAAGATAGCCAGAATAGTTCAGAATTTTATCATAAATAGTGTAAGTCAAGATTGAAAAATATATATAGTGAAAAGGATAAAGCATGAGACTTGAGGATGCTTGTGTCAGCCAAACTATCAGCAATTGGTAAGGATCATGTTCAACATACAGGTTAAGCCTATAGAAATGAATCTTGACCACCAAAGTTTATTTCTGAATTTTGCACATTCTGTTCCTGAAGGAAGTTTTAAGACAAAGTATTCTTGTGATCAGGATGTTACAACTTTAACCTGCACTCTTGACTGAGGTTTTATAAAAACCAGAGTTCGGATCTGTAGCTTTGCTTTTGGGATTATCAAAGCCAAGAAGATGGTCCACATCTACCTTGGAACCCTACAACATTCTCTCCACTTCTGTTTTGCTGTTACAGAAAACAGAGCCATCTGGCAGGAAAGAAATAGGGGGTGAGACTGTAGAGTTGGGTAACCAAAATAGATCAAATGCCACAAAGTCATTAACATTTAAAGCCGTGGAGAGTGATTAACACCAACATTGTGCCTATTTTTAGACTTTATTCAGATATAAGATGAAAACAGAAATGATCTACAGGACAGTCTCACCCTAAAATTGTTACTTTTCATCTCAGGCATTATGTGTACAGTTTGCATTTTCAAGCATTTTAACTATCCTTGTACTGGAAAGTGTCAAGAAAATATTTAGAAACTGTGTTCTTTGAAATACTTCAGTCTGCATGATCAAAATTATTTTGACACAACCAAATAAATCATTTGATACCAAAGTTTATAATTGTTATGTCACTTTTATTTGTTTGTGAATCTTACCTTCCACAGATAATTTTCTCTTACTGACTCACATTTCAGTATGAACTATTTGGAATATATCGTCCTCTAGTTGTGAAACACAAATCCAGTATTGTTTTTCTGCAAGTCTACCCATTATTCGTAACTCTACACAAAATTCATTACCTGCCAAATGCTTCAACGTTGAAACTAAAACAGTCTCACATTAATGAATCATCAAGACTGCTGTTTCTTCAGACAATTTTTCATAGGCTAGTAACCACAATTAATTTCATAACTTGAGATCTTTACATTAAATTATTGTACTCTCTCTTAATCCTCAGTTAGTTACTTGGAGTCAGTATGATCCTATGCAATTTTGTTAATTAATTGTTATGTGATAGATGACACTTTACTTAGCCCCACTCACAGTGTGTCTGTCCATTTGCAGTCTTTGGCAGTGTTTTGCAGTTGTAGGTTGTCAGGTTTTTATAGGGCCACAAATCTTTATAGTAGGTATCTGTGACGTGTTGGTGATAAATTTCAACAATAAATGGACAGCACTCAATCCACTTGTTTTAAAATAATATTCAAAACAAGTTAAACGTATATACAAAAATTCATTACACTATGGGTTATAACAGTTGTATCCAGGGCTTTAAGTAATAATATTTTTTGTCAAATATCCACACAGTCTGGTTCATTTACTTTAGAACCAAATTGACAAGATGAATAATTCTTCTGTTCTTTGTTATTACAATACAATCTGGGATTATTACACTTTAAAAGTTGCCACTATACACTTTTTATGGCTAAACTTACAAAGACAGTCTAGATCTATTTGCCTATATATTTCACTAACATACTTACTTGCACTAACTTGGAAAGTGCTCAAACCATCTGCCCTATTGAGATGGGATGTTCAGCAAGACTGCTATAGGTATCTTTATGGCATACAAATCTACTCAATTGTTTTGCATCTATTCACAGATGCCTCTCTCCATGGGTGAGGGTCGATCAGTAGGAGGCTTCCAGACAATAGTCTCGGCCGAGAGGTCTTACGTTATCAACATCTTGGAGCTTGTCAGGGTTTTAAGTATGATTGCTTGGATTCATTTACAGTAGGTGTCTCTGACTTGTTGGTGATAAATTTGTAGAATAAAAAGACAGCACACAATCCACTTGTTTTAAAATGATATCTTCAAAACAAGTCAAACATATGTACAAAACTTTTTTACATTTCACAGTTGTATCTAAAATTCTAAATAATTCCATTTTCTTATCAAAAGTCCACTCAGGCTGATTCAATTACTTCAGAATCCAATTGACAAGATAAACTATTTTTCTCTACTTTATTTTTTACTGAACAATCTGTGATAGATTCATATACATTACTCTGTTGGTTACTACAGTTGTATCTTGAACTTTAAATAACACGAGCCTGCAAACTTAAATTTCATAATTCAGCTAGAGATTTTGAAAATAATATTCATTTTTTTCTATCAAGTAAAGATTTCTTACAAATCGGGAAGAAAAAAAACTCTTACTTAGATCAAATTATTATTTCACTTACCACAATGAATATTTTTTTATTGTTATGTTTGTTATAAAAAATACAAACAAACTAAAGAAAAGGGAAGAACATTTATGTCAAACAAATATGCATATTTATTCATCTTGATGTTTTTTGTGTGAAATCTACATCTATTTATGGTATAAACTCTTTCACCGGATTTCTGTACCAGTGAAATGATGTACCTGGAGAAACTAAGTTCTTAGCCTGAATTCTGGACCTCAAAATCTCTGAAGAATCATTTGGAAGGCCCAAATCTCTCACCAAATCATTAAGTTCACCTTGTGTGAAAAGTTGTGGTTCATCAGACGTTTCAGATTGAAAACATTCCCTATCATCATTTCTATTGACATCAGATTCAGAATTGGATGAAACCTTATCAAGAGTCTCCGGTGGAGTAGGTACAGGTACAACAGGTCTTATAGCAGATTGACGCTTTGGATAAGTAATTTCCTTTTTATTTTGAGGATTGTAGCCTTGCACGTTACATGAGAAAAAATAGCAGTTATCTCCTTGGTTTCTAGGCTCAAACCAGACCATTGGCAAAGACTTTTTCTTACCTTTAGTCCATTGTCTCAACTCTTTGACACAAACATTGCAAACTTTGTGCAGAGCCCATGATTTGTCTTGGTCCCCAAGTTTTCTCCCAAAATACGTGTAATATGCTTTTTTGATGAATTTTGTAATGTTTTACTTTTATTTCTTTACAACAAGTTTACCACAAATATAACAGAATATGTTTGGATCATTTAAACAACCTCTTGTTGCCACAGCAATGAATATATAATATTGAAAAGAAAAAAATAATGTCAAAGTGTACAAACAAACACTATCCAGAAATGACATTTATGTACTAGCGGTGTGTTTCTCATCTGTTCTAGAATGATTGATAAGATTCTCACATCAACATTGTATGCATAACAATATGTGACCCAATTTCATTTAAAATATTTCATTTATGTGAAAGTACATAAGACATTTTGTGAAAAATCTATACATGATGGAGAAAAATGGATATCATTTTCAGATGCAGTGTACAGGAATTACTCTAGAACATGTAAAAATTTCAAGATAATAAAACCATCTCAGGCCTGTGTAAATGTCTCTTTTTCATCAAAGTCCACACAGATGGGTACAATTTCTTTAGAATACCCTTGGAAAAGACGAATTATTCTCCTTATCTCTATTAAAATGTGAAACTCGCTTTAAAATATCACCCATTATGGCTAATCTCTCGCACTTTGACTAACTTCACATTTGCCAATTTTTTTCTAACTGAACTCTACTTTAACTGAATTTTTCTTTCACTTCATTTAACTTGCACTCATTAGTCATCTATATTTATACTTTGTACACTGAGGCCTCAGACTTTCTCTAGCTACACAAATAACACTATAATGTAACAATACTCACTGAAAGTAAGGAGAAAAATATGGACAATTCGTGTAAATTGGACTAAACAACACTATAACAGTTAAACCACACACAATGTATGATTCTTACTGAGTTACACAGTCAAACTTTTCATAACTATTGCCTTTAAAATGATTAACTTTTAACACACTTGTTAGAAAAACTAAACAATTATTAAATATTACTCACAAAATAAATTGAATAATAATGCCTATAGTAAACAGTCTTGTATATCCAACAGAGCTTCTGGTGGTACAACATGCTTTGGATTACTTTCTTCCTATTGTATGGAATAGACTAGTCATGATCCATTCTGAGTATTGTACAACTGTGATCTATATTAATCACCATGGGGCACCCATTCCCTTTGCAGTCAAACCTTAAAACCCCTTGTTGGGCCCACATGTTGGGAATACATCATGTTGCATGTCATTTTCTGGGTGCTTTCAACCTTGTGGCAAATTGCCTTTCCCAACCAGACAAAGCTTATCCCATGGAGTGGTCTTTTGACTCTTAGTTTTCCAGTGGCTTTGCAATCAGTGGGGTACTCCTCATCTAGATGCATTTGCTACTTGCCTCAATAAAAAGTTACCTCTTTTTATGGTTTCTGGTTCCTTATCCTCAGACCCTAGTTGTGGATGCTCTCAGCTAGGATTGGACCAACCGGTACTTTTATGTTTATCATCCCATCTGACTTCTTCCCAGGGTGATTTCAATCAT
>NW_013666263.1:306636-328445 GCF_000517525.1 Limulus polyphemus
ATGTTTATCATCCCATCTGACTTCTTCCCAGGGTGATTTCAATCATCCATGCCACTCCCTTCTTATTGCTCCTTATTGACTGGCACAACCTTGGTTTCCTCAACTCCAAACTACCCTTCTGTTGTCTCTTCCTCTCATCCTATCCCTTCTATGTCAACCTCAGTCACTGGTCCTTCATCTTGCCCTTCCTACCCTCCATCTTCCCATCTGGCACTTATCAGGCCTCTAGCAAGGAGATCCAGATTGTCTAGGCATATTACTTCCTTTTTTAGCATTGTCCATTTACCCTTCCTTTTTTGAGGTTTATCAACTTAAATGGAACATTTTCTGCTGTTGGTCTTTGAGTTGGGGTTTTTCCCCATCTCCGTCTACTGTTCCTCTTCTTATGGATTTCCTCACATGGCTGTTCAATCATAGTAATTCTGTCTTCCATAAGTGGTTATCAAGCAGCCTTATCTCACACCTTCCATTTTCCATGGTATTTTCCTCTCCTACCCTCTCCATTTTGTTGTGTTCCTTCCAGATTTGTAGACCTCTTAGTCTAGTGGTCCTTCTAGGTTATTTGTCATTATTGTTCTTCATTGCCTTACTCTAACCTTGTTTGAACCTTTGTCCTTGACACTTTCCAGTTCCAAGCTGCCGAGCATTGGAACATGGAGGAGTCCTCCTGAATGTGATTGCTTTCATTCAGTTGAGAGTAGGGCAGTAAGGTTCTGTTGGTGTAGAAGATGTTGAATCCTCCAATCACACACTATACCTTCATGCAATGGGCCCCGGAGGGTGAGGTTGCTTATATTTTGAAGATGTGATCCACTTCTATGTTGTGGAACCAGAGGGTTGTGTTGTGCTCCAACTTCCATACAGTCCTATTCAAGGGATAATGTTGCACATATTTACAAATAAATATGTTCCACCTCTGTGCTGTGGGTCCTGGAGGGTGAGATTGTCTATATTTTATAAACGTGATCCACTTCCATGCAGATGGACCTGGAGGTTGCAATTGCAATCCAGCCTTCTTGTGGCCCTATGTTGCTTGGGAGTAGATCTGTCACATTGCAGTTCACCCCTTCAATAGGGATCCATCACCCTACTATCACCCTGATGTCAGTTCCCAGTAAGTGGTTTTGGATTAGAGATGGGCTAGTCAACATAAATCCTCACATGTTTTGGTTGTGTTTCATCTTCCTCACTGAATTTGCCTCCACCTCTGTACAGTAGGATCCACTTTCATGCAGTGGGACTCCTATCAGGAGGATATTGTTGATTGGAGCAATGGTTCTCCCTCTTATACTACACCTAAGGTAGTTTTCACTTTCTGAGGCAGATGTTGTGCAGTGGGGTTCCAGTCTGATTGGGTTTGAGATTGATATGACCTGCCACATCTTTTCCTACCATCAATCGGATGTTGGGTTAATGGATGTATGGTTGGTTGTGGATTTGCCCACATGTACCCATTTCATAGATCAGTTTGCACAGTTTATACTTCCATTCTACTTAACTTCAAGTGAAGGTGGTGTAGACCCTCCTCCTACCATAGGTCAGATGTTCTATTCCCAATATTGCTTGGTTTTGAAATGGAGTTTACTGGTCGTTTATTGTCTGTCACACACTAGCCACTCTATGCCTTGGATCATACCCATTTTAGATTTCTCCACATTCTTGTCTGTAGGTTGTTCTTCAACAGTCTTTCTTCTGTGGAATTGAGATTCTGGTATACTGTGGTTCGGATTACAACCCATCCAGTTTTTCTCCAATTTTTGGTTGTGCACCTCTGACTTGCTGCCTGTATATGTGACACTTCCATACACACTGGCTGCAGAGTATACCTGGTACAGAAGTGGTGCTGTCTCCCACGTGTGTTACTCTCTCGACAGGGATTACACTTCAGGGGTGTTTTTCAGAAGCTTTCTTTGTATCCCTCACACCAGTCCCTCTGTATATTCAATGTGGGATTTTAGCTATACATGTGAGAAGAGGTGATGTACCATATTGAAAGTTATTATTTTCCTGTACTGAAATTTATTTCTGATAGGTGCTTACCTCTTTTCACACTTCCCATCCTTCCTCCCCACTGAAAAACAATGCTTCCTTTTCTCGAAGTGATAATTTGGTAGAATCAAATGAAGGGAGTCACATGCACACTCCTATTGATGGAGGTTACTGCATGATGATTTACATGCGAGATGCAGTTGAACCACATTGATGGGGGGTATGTGGAAGTTCAAGGCTTGTGGCATGCACAACAAATTTTGCATATAGAGGACATCACTAAACGAGCTAAACATGTGACAGGAGGAAAGTACCTATCAGAAATATATTTTTAGTATTGGCAAATAATAACATTTCTTACTAATTGAGTAAAAAAAAAATGAAGTAACAAAACTGGGCTCAGAATGTAGTAGAAAATACACAGTCTTAATTCAGACATTAAACACATTCTGTGTATGTGTTTGTGTTTGCTTGAATAAACACGACAGACTGTCACTCTAGCTGGATATTTTCAGTGCTTGACTCTTCAGGATCCAGTTCCAGACTAGACTATAATGTTTTAGCATGCAAGAAACCTTGTATTTACCCAAAGCAACCAGTCTCCTGACATGACTGGTCATTCTCATTATAATACAGATGGGGCCATAATCTCTAGATATCTCCTGAACAACCATTAAAGGGCACTACTGTTGACATTCATACATGATATGCAAAATTGCACAGTATTCTTCTCAGGCAGAACAGGTATTATCAATTTTGAGAACAAACAAAGGTATCTTTAAATAAGATCAACTTAATGCCTGTCTTGACTATGTGTTATGTGAAACCTGTACATGTACAAATTATTGAATAAGTTCAGAATAAATATAATATTACAAGATGATAGAAATCTATGGTACACTTATGTAACACACATTCACTATTAATACTGTGATATGTGGAACATACATAAATCCTGTCCGGATTACTTTTTTTCTAGAAAAGTTGGGTCATGATGTTTTATTTTATTTTAATTGCTGAAATTCTAACATATCACAAAATTAGTTTACTTGGAATGTACAATCCTGAATTTTGATATAAAAAGCCATTTTTCATGACCACCGGTTATCTTGTTTTCCTTATTATAACCAGCAGATAAGCCTGACCCTTGCCCTGTCCAAGAATGGAAGACACATTAATTTTGGCAACCTATCTGAATCACCTTTGAGCTTCCACAGTGGATAGTAAAGCAATTCAAATTTGGTAAGTTGCTGTTGACCTAAACCTACACTGCCTCTGGAAATAGGATGCCCTCGGGAAACCATGGCCACAGTCAGTGGAGTTGTTTCTTCAACCTTCTCCTCAGACCTGCCACCAGCAACAAATACAATACCATTGGCATCAAGACATCAGCAGGCAGAAGGCAAGAAAAGATGCACTATTGCCTTGTGAAGATATATTCCAGTACTATGGAAATGGAATGAAGCATGGTATGTAAGAGACGTCTGTAAGATTTGTAATTCCCAACTCTACCTTCCTAGACCTATGAAGGCAAAGAAGAAATAGGAAACATCACGTTAATGTCCCCCAAAAGAGACTATGACCAAACTGGAGCCCTTCTATCAAAATTCCCAAAGGTGATCCCAGTGCCCTTGGATATGTTGAGTGTAGATTGGTGATAATATCACTGCAAAGTGGATGGAAGCTTAGGCCTTACCACAGTGAGCAAGTGACCATATTAGAGGTCGGACTTGGCTGAATGGCAGTGGCTTTGTACTGAAATTGACAGTTGGCTGAAGAGAACCATTGTCTTCCAGAAGATCAGTGCTGAAAGGCATCATTCTGTAGAGGACCTCAATGGTCTCCTGTCATCTCTCTAGAACTGCAATGTAAATATTGCATATACATATATGTATGTGACTGCTCCTTATGTAAGTTGTAAGTTGATACTTGGTTGAGTTTTTATTTATTTATTTTACATAATATTTTCAGTTAATTTTGTGTAACTTAAGAATGATCATTAGTTCATTTTTTAAATGAATGCCTCATTGTGTTTTTCAATGTTCTTCCACTTGTGATTTTATTTGACTGTAATTTTCTATCATTATTTCTATTCAGTGTTTTTTCAAGTATTTTCTGTAGTTTTGTATCATTTTTAGTTGATTTCCACTATAGGTTTGCTAAGTTTGCAAAATTTTATGTTTCATTTTAGTTCAGTATTGTTTTGTGGTATTAATGTAAATATGTAATATGTTTAAACTGTAATTTTATGTATTTGAGTTTCAGTTTTATATATATATTTTCACTTATATCTTTTCTTTATTTGTAACATATTTCTTTACTTAATTGCCTTATTTCCTGTGATATCTTTATTTATGTAATTATTTTTTATTCAATTTAACTGTATATTTAGTTCAGTTAATTATTTAGTTTTTGTTTGTTTTATATTTCTTTATTGTGCTGTATTTTACAAGAATATAAATGCCTTTTCTTTTTTGTTTTATTTCTGTTATGTAATTTAATTTTGTTTTATTTAATTTCTGATGTTATTTTAAGTTGTAATTTTGGTTTATGTAATTTAATTTTGAGTTT
The DNA here is from genome assembly GCF_000517525.1 of Limulus polyphemus. NCBI lineage: Eukaryota > Metazoa > Arthropoda > Merostomata > Xiphosura > Limulidae > Limulus > Limulus polyphemus. Next base: position 311,197 of record NW_013666263.1, read on the forward strand.
TGTTTGTGGTTTTTGTTGCTATTGGAGTCTTATTTTTAATGAAGTTCTATTTGTAATTGTAGTGTAACTGTCATGACTTCATGCATGTAGTTTGAGTGATTACTATAAACTTTTTCAGGGTAAATTAACAATAATTCATTATTTTTTAACAACTGATCTTAAGATTCAAGTCTAGGAAGACCCTGATGTAAGAAAAGAGAGAATATGTTAAGTAGAAATATATTTTAACCTTTCCCTAAATAATGAAGAATTTATTGTTATTGAGATAAAATTTCATGTTTCATTTTTTAATTTTTGTACAAAGTTTCTGTCTGTAGTTATGACAACCCATCTTTATAAACTAGATGTGAGAAAGTTATATACTTCTGCTATTTCTTGAGACAAAGGTTACATATTACAATCATTCTATAAAGTTTATACATGCTTGGCCCTGCTTCTCTGTCTATTCACCTCAAGTGAGGTCATACTCATTTCAAGGGATGATCAGACTTGTACAAGTAAATATTAGTTAGGGGTTTATTTTTTTTGAATATATGTTTTGGAAATGACTATTGACATATGTAATCTAAGGATTGTAGGGTACTGCATTAAGAATTGTCTTACTTAAATGTATGGTATCTTTTTTTTTTCATCTTTGACTTCTGTAAGTGTGATTATTCTTAATCTCATCTCTTTTGTGCAGACCTCAACAGCTTGTTTAGTTAGAAAATTAGTAGTTGTAAAATAGTGACCAGTTACTGGAGTGTAAGATTCTCATGTTTATTTGTTCTACAATATTATATCAAAAGTTTTATTGATACATGTATGTTAATTTTAGACTGAATGTGTAAAATATGATTTTTCTTATTGTTTCAGAAAGAAAATGAATTCACCTGACTCTGTACAGGTTTTCAACAATTGAATGAAATAATGATGAGGGTAGTTTAACTGTAATGATGACTGACAGCGCCCAATCTTCTGTGGTGACTACCTCCTCTGGTGGAAGTTTGTTTATAGTGAGTGATGGAAACATGGCAAATTCAACTTTATTACATACCCCTCAGAGCTCAAGAGATGACAATTGTGAGGTTAACCAGGATGTTTCAAACAGCACCTCAAGTGAACAAGATGACACAGTTATAGATTCTCAGCCAGTTCATGATCAGATATCACCATCTGAAGTTGAATTAACAGGTCGTGAAAACAGTTTTATTAGAGGTAGAAACAGTGACAGCTTCTCAGTGGAAAGAAAAACTGTTCTATCTTCCCATGGCCGTATATCCACTATACCAGAGAAAAACCAAGATAGTGGCATAAGTGGTTGTGTGGAGGAGAAGACTTGTACACCACCAAACTCTGCTTTATATCTTCATGAAGATTTAAAGCCAAGTGACTTGTCCATGGCAAAGGAACACATGACAAAGCATGGTGGATTTGCAAAAAAAACAAACTTTTCTTTGGCAGTTCCTTCTAATAGCAGTGGATTACACGTGGAACATGAGGTAGATCCAACTAGTGCAGCTGGTTTGCAGCTGTCAGACTCACATGTTATGCCACCATCAAACAGAGTAAGCAGTAAAAATATTCAATTCATTAGAGATCATACACCAACCCTCAGTAACCTTCAGTCTCAAGGCTCATATGAAGTATCTGGGTTTATTGGAGTACCATCATCAGCATATTCGAATGGTTCTAAATTCCAGAGATTGCCCCCTGTTTCTACAATTATGCAGCCACGCTTAGCTTCATTGGTGAAAGGAGGTTTCAAGATACCTTCCCTTGAGTCAACTCACATAGCATCTTTTGTAGACTTGCCTCGAACTTCAGTTACTTCCAGCATTGACCTGTCTAATGCCCATGATCTTCAAAGTTCAGAAGCAGTGTGTCTTTCTACTATTAGTAGGCCTGAAGAACATATCATGGTGAACCCTATTTCTTTGGTAGCTAACAAATCTGAAGCTGAAGGGAATTTCTTTGGAGAATCTGTTGATTCATTTCAGTCTGGTTCTACTTCGTTATCTGAAGCAGGTGTTGTCTACTCAGCTAGTGCGTCTCGAGGTATGTCACATTCAGCACCTGTCATCATGTCACTACCAGATTTTTCAAAAATTCATGGTGGAAACCTACTGATATCAAGCATCAAAGATCATGTTGGCCATATATCATCTTCTGTTAACAAGTTTGCGAGAGCGAGCCATCGAGGACCTTTGTTCCTTGATGACGATGGTCATCCAATTGTTCTTCCATCAACTAGTCCCTTGCTGACACCATTGGATTTGGGGACAGCCACCTTAAGTATGGTTACTTCTCGAATTTCAACACAAACTGCTGGAAAAGGGATTGGCCAAATGAACACATCCCCTTCCTATAACAAAATAGCATGCTCTAGACCAACATTAGGTGTCCCTACTGGTGTAATCACTGCAGTGGGATCAAGTCATTCTATCACTCCAGCTGCATCTTATGTAACTACAGGTGTTCAAGAACATCCCTCTTTAATCACACAAGTGGAAAATGTTCATATGTCAAACACTTCACCTAAAAATGGATCTGTTCTAGATGGACAAGATCTGTCAGGAGTTCTTGGTAGGAGTGAGTCTGAAGATGATGATGCTGATATTTCTGAAGCTTCTAATATTACCACAAGTTCCGCATTGGATAACATATCCACGTCTGCTTTGCCATCTATATTATCTAGTCTTGCTTCACAATCTTCTTATTTGTTATCTAGCCTTGTTTCTTCAACTTCTTCAAGCCCTTTGACACTTGCTAAGACAGCACTATCAAGTATTCCAACAACAGCTGGTGTTCCATTGATTCATGGAATGCAACCTAGTTTAGCAGGTTCACATATACCTTATGTTTCACCATTTTTATTATCTGGGATTCTCCCTACCTCACTTTCTGGATCTTCTGTGAAACAGGAACCACAGGAAGGAACAGCTGTATCAGCTGTTACTTCAACTAATAGTCTCTCAACCTTACCAAGCTTAGTTTCTATTCTTAAACAGGAAGCTCCTCTAACTGGAAATATTAATGATTCCGGACCTTTGCCACCATTTACTGTTGTTTCAGGTTTGTCGTCCTTATCTAAAAGGGGCCTTGCTGGCTTTGATTCAGCACAAGTGAACTTCCCTAGTTCTGTCAGTCACTTTGGAGAAATTTCTGTAAAAGAAGAACCAACTGATAATGTAGAAACTTCTCCATCTGAGAGTCTTTCTGCATCCCAATCTCCAGTTTTACAGAATACTTCTAATATTTCCGAAATTTCTCGTTTGACCACAGAGCCACTTGCAATGATTAGTACCAATGTCCAAAGAAATCTTTCCTCACCTGCTATGACACATACAACCATTGTGCCTTCTTCCAACATAACGTCTGGTTTTGGTTGCACAGCTACTGCAACTTCAAGAACCACTCCAACAAATGTTGTTGAAATGGCGTCTACTTCTTTGATTGGAGTTAGTTCTGGAAGAAAAGCCATAATTGTGGATAAAAATGTCTGTCAAATTTGCAGAGCTGGCAAGCCATGTAACTTGCATCACTCCCAGCCCCGCAGTGTATCACATCAGTTGGTGTCAGGACCACTTCTCTCTGGTGATCCAACAAAACCGTTCCAGTGTAACTTGTGTGGGAAACACTTAGCATCAAAAAATGTTTATCAATTACATATGCGTTCACATTCTGGAGAAAAACCTTTCACTTGCAACCTTTGTGGTCATCATTTTTCTCAAAAAACCTCACTTACAAGACATATGCGTTCTCACACTGGGGAACGCCCCTTTCCTTGCGAAGTATGTGGGAAACGTTTTGCTGACAAAGAACGTACAAAAATACATATGCGTACTCACACAGGAGAAAAGCCATTTTCTTGTGAAATATGTGGAAAGTGCTTCTCACAGAAGTCTACAGTGAAAAGACACATGAGTGTTCATACTGGTGAAAAGCCTTTCACTTGTGAAACATGTGGAAAAGGTTTTGCTAATAGAGGTAACTTAAATGCTCATAGCAAAACACATGCTAATAGTGTGAATACATAACTATCACACTATTATAGTAAAATAATGCATTAAATGTGGATGCATCCCTCTGTTTGAGGGTTCCATATATGTCCTTAAGCACCTTTTAAATTACTTTTCATGTTATTATTGAAAGCACCCAATGATTTTTGTTCTTTGAGAATGAACTAGAATGCAAATTCAACTTGACTACTAATCAAGTCTTTATATAAAAAAAATGGAACTATTAGACCTTTTATTTCCTTTGTAAAGTATGAAGTACAAATCTTATGGTTTAATGCAATAGGTAATATTTGGAAATGGAAGTATATTTAACTAAGATTTTAAACAAAAATTTACTGTTTTGTATTATGTATTTTTTAAATAGAAGAATATGGTTAATGATTGAAAAACCATTATGCAAAACAAATTATCCCATGTCCTGAACTATGTTTGCAAGTATTTGTTGGATGAATTTTGTTAGAGAAAACCAGTGAAATTTAAAATGCATTTTGAAAGAAAATATAGACCTATATTGAAAATTGTAAATGAAAGTAATATTATTTTGACATTACAGCATGTTTGCTAGTTATTTACTATGTAGTAATAAATATACCTTGTTATGTATCATGCAGAGTCTATACATTTTATTTGATAGAGACTAAAGTCTTGCATATATTATAGACTATTTAAATTCATATAATAAATTTATTACTTTTTATACTTCCATACTATCTTTACTTTTTTTACGATTGTTTTTATCTTTGTCACCTGCCATTCCATGCATATATTTTTATTTAAATGTAATGTCTTAAGTGTAGAATGTGCAGTTTTAATTTTGATGGAAAGGTACTAAATTTGAAGCATATAATATCTCGGTTGTTGTTTATTGTATGTATGTATCTATGTATGAGTGAGTGTCTCAACCACTGAAAAGAAAAGTTGTATCAAGCACTTTGCACGCCTTTGTTTTTGAGTCTGAAGTGTTTTAGACCATGTTGATACATTAGAGTCATAGAATACTTGCTCTGTTATTAGGGAATAACTTTGCATTTTCTTTGAAAAAAACTTTTTCAAAATTTTTATACTCCTACAACAAAAAACAAATAAAAAAACATGATAATTTCTGCAGGCTTACATGTAGCTATTATAACATGTTTCACATCATACAGTGTTTCAAGTCTATAAACATGATAAGATGCAACAGGTGCTTTTTGTCAAATGAAAGTGTTCTGGACAAATCCTTACAGTGACAACTAAACTGGAATGCTAAACTACAATTGGATTGTTGAAGTATTTTAATTATTAGTTGAAAATTTATCACCGTAATAATTTTTCAGAACCTGTGTTGTACTGTGAAGTTAATTGTATGCATAGATTATATTTAGAAATGGTGTGAAGTATTTTCATCAGTGTGTGTGTTTTATATAAAAAAGGGATCTCTAGTACAGGGAGTTACCAAGTGATTATTCATTTAAAAACAAAAAAGACAACATATTGTTAAAAACTGCAAATTATTTATTTTGAAATAATGTTTCATAACATTGAATAATTTTGTCATGCTTCCTACTGGGAAAACGAGACAAAATTAAGAAGTTTCAACTCAAACAGCCATAAAACCTTATTTTGTTTCCTATGTCCTCCAGTGGATCATCAGTAAGTTTACAAATTTACAACACTAAAAAATTCGGGTTTGAATTTTCGAGTTGGACAGAGTGCAGATAGTTTCCTATTCTTCTTAACAAGTAAACACTATCTTTGTTAATTCTAAAATGAATATCTGTTTAATTCACAATATTTAATTTCCTTAGTATTTTTGAGTTAAAAGTTTATACCTCTTTGATAATTTGATTATTCTTAATATAAAGTGTTGTTGATTTGATTCAAAAACATTTTTAATCTTGAAAAATTTCATTAATTTGTAACTTTATCAAAACAAACAAAGATCAAGGCATATTTTATTATACATTAAATATACACATGCACATATATATGATATAAGTTTATTTGTTTGTTGTTTTCTTGTTAGTGAATGGTGTGTGCATCACAAGATTATTTAACCATTGGTAGTTGTAAAATTCCTGGCCAACATTTATTGGTGAATATCACTTCTCTAATTTACAATCTCAGTTTCTCTGCTTATCAGCTAGAAGAGAAATATTTAGTTTTCTGTTGAATTTTCATATTTGAAATATTCATTTTAAATTTTACTGTAAATCTTACTTTGCTCATATAAAAACTATGAAAATTTTACATCAGGCCTGCCAATAAGATTGAACAGGTTTTAGATGATTACCACCAATGAGTAGTGTTTTCTGATACAATATCTTATCTCCATTCACCTAATAGTTTTTCTCATTTTATTCTGGCCTCTATATGAGCAATTTTCACTCACCACTAGCCAGGATGCTACCACCTACCCTTATGTGTTTATACGTGGTATAGCTGCACTGTAGCATGCAAATAAGCATGTGACAACCCTCCACCAATAGGAGTGCAACACACCCTCATAGTGTAGCTGACTCCCTCTGTACTATAGAATATTATCATCATTTCCCGATTTGGCATTCACGAGTGCAGTCATATAAAATAATTGCTCAGAACATTGCATTTTTGTGTTCACTTTAACTTCCTGCTATCCTTTTGGCAACTTTCAGTTTGTTGTCATTTATGTTTTAGAAGAAAGTTTTTCTTTTTCTGCATAATGAACTCTCATTTTCATGTAACAACTATGACTTCTGGTATGGATCCTACCACATTTAACACTACTGTGACTCCGGGATCCATACTTTCTGTGGAGGTATCAGCTTCATTGTTCCAGAAGTTGGAGTCTGGCCTGTTATGTCTCCTATGCCATGGTTGGATCTCCCATTTCCTGGGGAATTTGTTCCTGAGGATGAAGATTTGTACAGCCTCCCCCCCCTCCTACTTTTGCAGCTCCTTTCCAGACTACCACACTGGATCTCCCTCATCCTTTCTGGACATGATCTCTCAGGTTTGTTACCTTTGGTTTCTTTCCCCTGTTTTGTATTATTTTCCCCTCTATCCTTCAGTCTGTCCAAATGTCCAATTATTTTATTTTCTCCTCTTCAGTGGGTAGCTCGTTTGTGGTGGCTTGTCAAACTAGAGAAGTTCTATCTCACCCTCACTCATTATCTTATTCATCTAGGGGTGTTTTTCAACTCCTACTTCAACAGACCTCAGGTTTCTCCTCTACATTTGAAGGATATGGAACACTTGGTATCCAAAGCCAGGACTATTTCTATTCCTGTGTATGAGGTTCTCTCTTTTAGGGACCTGGACTTCCATGGAATCACTTGTCACTTGGGGTTGTGTACACATGCATTGTCTTTAGTGGGTGTTGCACAATCAATGAAACCTTGCTCTGGATCCCTTGGATTTCTCTATTTTTATTCTTTCAACCCTCCAAGTTAACTTTACCTGGTGGGTCGAAAGAGAAAACACCTCAGCTGGCATTCCTTTTCCCCTCTTCATTTCAATTTCCATCTCCACACAGATGCATCTCTGACTTGTATTCTCAGGAGATAGCCACTTGTTGGTTGGCAGTTGAATCTAATCAACATATCAACCTTTTGGAGCCCCTGCCTGTGGTACGGGGGCACTTGGTCATGATCCATTCCAATAATTCAACCATTGTCTCTTATACCAATCATCAATGGGGCACCTGGTATTGTTCACATTGTTTTCAAACACTGGAATCTCCTTTTCTGGGCCCAATATCAACAAGTCCAATTTCTTCTTTGTTACATCCTGGATTCTCTGAATCTTGTAGCAGGTTGGCTCTCTCATCCCAACAAGTTTCTACTGATGGAGGTGACTCTTGTTCCTCGGGTATTCCAGTGGTTATGCTCCTAGCTGAGTGTTTCCCTTTTGGATACTTTTGCCACCCACATCATTACAAAATTTCCTCTTCTGGTCTATTGTTTCACAACCTTCAACTCTAGCTGTTAATTCATTCAGTCAACTCTTTACCTGAATGCCTATCCTCCTATCCATCTTCTTCCTCATGTCTTTTCTCTTATTCAAACCACTGTACGTCAAGTCCTTCTCATCACTCCATTCTGGCCAGCATGACTGTGGTTTCCACTTTTGAAGTTCCTTCAGTCGTTTCCTCCATGCCCCTTCCTCTTTCCCAATCCCTTATCCAGCAACCTCAATCCTCTATCATTCATCCAGCCATAGCCACACTTCATGTGTGAGTTTTGTCCAGACCCTTGTGAAGTGATCCAGACTCTCTGCAAAAATAGGCTTCTTTTTTTCTCATTCTGTCCACTATTTGTCTTTACTGGTTTACTAGCATAAAATAGTGCATTTTTTGTCACTAATCTTTGCATCACAACTTCTCACCTTTTTTACTTGGCTCTTTTGACAATGGTTTATTCACTTCCACCAATACTTTTTGGTCTCCCACCTCTGCCATGTTTCTTCCCTCTCACTTTTTTTTCTGTTTTGTTTTGTTCCTTTTGCCTTCTTCATCCTCTCCATCCAGTTGCCCTACCAGATTGGAATCTCAATGTTGTCCTTCATGCCCTTACGCTTTTCCCCTTTAGCTTCTTGCTTTATGTATCATCTCTCCTTTAAGACATTTTTTACTCATATGTATGAGTAAACATATTCATATATGAGTAAACATTCATATGTTCTCTTTTATCCCAACTGTAATTTTTACCAAAAATGGTGGCGTGTGAAGGGGACAGCACAATCACACCTATTGTTATGTCACCTACACTGTTTTTTATGCTCCCTTTCACATCTTTTTATCCTTTGGAACTCATCCTCTACCTGGAATCTTTTGCCTGTAACCCTTAGCAGTTTGCTTTGTCAACTACGCATCATTGACCAAGGATTCTTGTCACATCTTCCAAGTTTCCTCTCATAAGATCCATCATCTCATCATTTTTCCTGGCTGCTCACTTCTGTCATCCATTAGAAAAACCGTGCAGACTGGCATGTGGACTACACCTGACACTTGTGTCCCACATTATATGCAATCATGTGGCTGTCTCTACCTCATCTGTCTATCACTTACTGTCTGTTGCCATTCTCCATAACTTGTATAGGTTCTGATTGGGTAAGTTCTCACTTTTCTGTCTTTTACTTTTACAGTGGTCTCTTTCTACATTCCTGGATCCCACCCTGTGGCACCCAGGTATACTCGACTGTAAATCCACACCATACAACGTTACTTGTCCTAGTTGAATATAATGGGATTGGCCTGCTTTTCAAAATAGGGTTTTCGTGGTCACCCATTACACTATCTTATGGTGTTGCATTCCTCCAGACTCATCATCGCATGGTTCCCCCTCTTCTAGTGGAGTATGAAAGTTTTGGACTGGATGAATCCACCACATGCAGTTTACCCTTCTGGCTAGCTTTCTTCTATCCTACTGCTATCTTTGTGTTGGATTCCAGGCAGTCTGGTGTTAGATTGGCATAGGACCAGCCAACATGTTGTTGGTAGGGCCCTCCTCCAACCGTGGACCAGATGAAAAATTCCTGATGCTTCCTAAGTATTGGACTAGAGATGACCCACCACATTTGATTCCCCCTTCGTACCATTGCCTGGATGTTGGGTTTCCCTGCCTGGGTTGTTGGAATGGATGTTGCTTTTTTTCTTTCTGCTTTTTGAGATAGAAGTGAAGACAGTTGGGACCCTCCTCTTACCATAGACTGGAAGACAAATACCCGATGCTGCTAGGTTTTGGACTAGAGTTGACCAACAGTATAGTCTGACATGTCCTAATCAGTCTACACTATTTGACACATCCAATTACAGATTGAATGAGCATCTTTTCCACCTTATTTAGTGACACATATGTAAAACAGATGAAGGGTATACCTGGTACAGATGAGGTGTGATCCTATACATTAGGGTATCACACTCCATATATTCTTTTTTGGGCAGCTTCTGAAGAGTGCTCATCTAGGTAACTTTTGCACCAGTCCCCCCACCATTTCAGTGTGGGATTCTAGCTATTATATGAAAGGAGGCAAGGTATCATATTGCAAGTTAACATTTTCCTAGAATGAAAATCTATTTCTGATAAATACATCTACTCACACTTCCCATTTCCGATGTAATAATATTACTTTACAGTATAAAGGGATTCACAGTGTGTAGCACTCCTATTGGTGGAGGGTTGTCACATGTTCATTTGCATGCTATAGTGCAGCTATACCATGTGAAAATCTGAAGGTAGCTGGAAGCATCAGGGCTAGTGATAAGCAAAAATTGCACACATAAAGGGCAGCACAAATCAAGGAAAGCTATTATGTGAACAGAAGTAAGTATCTATCAGAAATACATTTTCAATGTAGAAAAATGTTAACTATTGTTTGTTTTTTTTCTTCTCCCAGTGTCTAATACAAACATCAGTAGGGATTCTTTCATTTTCATATAATATTTGGTTATTTATTTATCTAGTTTCAAACACTTTAGAATGACTAAATTTGCCAATAAGGTACAATAGTGTTAATACATGGAAAGTAGAACTTTGTTATATAATAGTTCAGCACACATTTTTGTTAAAAATGTTGCTGGATTTTAACAAAATCATAGTACTATTACTTACCGAAGGAAGCTTTAGTAATGATGTTCTATTTCGATTTTAGGCTAACATTATTCTGTAAATGCTCTTAATATTTGAAAGGATATGATAGAACTTCAATGTATGTAGTTTTATTTAATGAACATCAAAAAAATGCTCTGAATCCATATATAAAAATGCAGAAGATATTCCATGTACATTATATGGTCAAAAGTGTTTGTTCATCCATGTGTTGATTGTGTTCAGGATATAGACTCTTATGTTTAATATTGGATTGGCAATCTTTGGTTTGGATTACTGCTTGTATTTTTCAGCTAACATTTGTGATAAACTCCTGATATATTGCTTGCAGAATACTATACAATTTTTTCTGCAGTGCACAAGTCAGTGTAAGGAGGTTTTGTGGTCTTGTGTGTCAAGCCCTGGTTTGATGGTGTAGGGCATGTAGTATGTTCCCCAAAACAAACCATTTCATTATGCTTATAAATCATTATATGTCAGTTTACTATTATATTAGCATAATGTGCTTCCATTCACAGTTGTATCACTGTGTCCTACATTTGCATAGGTGGCCATACACTTTTGGACACATAATGTATATTACAGGTGTTATTAGTAAACTTCTTATGTATAGTTATAGTTGAAATAAATCATCTTAGAAATATAAATACATAAAGGTTTGCACCACAAATAGAAATTAATAGTCTTTGATAATCTTTTTTTTCTCTTGATTTGTGGATGTATCATCTTCAATGAATCACTTTTCGTTTGACAGATTCATTTTTCTGGCATTATGCTATAGCACTGTAATTGTTGAAATATTCTTTAGTTTCGTATGTATTGTTACATAAGAATTTTGTTGCATTTGTGGGTGAGCTTAAATGTTTAAGAAATTTCAATTTCTAAATTACAACATCATTAAGTATAATTTAATTGAATTATATCAAGAGTATTATGTAGTGTTATTAAAGGCTGTAAAGGTACGGTATACATGTTTGTTCCAGTTATAGCTTCAGTCAAAAAACTTTTATAGATCAAAGTACACAAAGCAAAACAACAATCTGTAATTTGGTTTTTGGGTGGAAAATCAGTTTGAAACTAAAAAAGTTCTGAATAGTGTTCTGGTGTTTAACTTGCACTAAACGTTTTCTATCTTTTAATACAAAACATAAATTGTAACTGTTGAAAAATCTAAGTTTCAGAGTGATCCTTTTAACTCTTATTTGGAATGAAATAAATGGTATTGACAAAGAATGCTTTTATAACAAAGATTTGCACAACTGCAGTTTTTTTTTTTCAAATTCAGTTTAACAGTTTGCAAAACATACAACCTTATGACATAAAACATAACAGGGTAACATATCAATCTGAAATTTTAATACTGTGATGTATTAATCTAGTTAAACTATTTATCAATTAAATTGTTTGATTTATAATACTTTGCTTATATTACAATGAAAATACTTATTGTGAAAACGTTTGTCATTTGATCACTGAAGTTATCTTGTGTTTAAAATGAATAAAGTTGCAGGATATTTAACTATATAGATTTTGTGGGTACTGATAACTTATATATATATACGTTTATAAATATATTAAGCAAGTGCATTATCTATGTTTATTTTAAACTTTAGGTGTGATTGGTATTTGGACAATTGTACCATTAAAATTTTTTTGCAAATGGAAAAATGTGCCCCATGATATACTTAGAGATAGATTTTTCTAGGTTTCCCATATTCTATTTGTAGTCTAAAGAGTAAGATGACAAGAAAAAAAAAGCAAAAGAGTAGAGTGATAAATCTCCATACATGACCGTCACCCCCTCCCATCCCCGACCACCATCACAACAAAAAGTGGAGTGTTGTGTATGTTAAGGTTTCCATTTTTGCTTGAAAAGGCAACACAACTAACAATGTCTCTAAAATTTATAACCACTGCTTGCCTGGAAGGTATATAAACTTTATAAAATCCTTCTGTTCCTATTGGTAGTACTGTATTAAAATTTTGTAGTGTAGCTCATCTCATTCATGTAAGTGCCTTATGTTAGCTAGTATGAACTTAATTAGTCTGAAGGGAAGGAATTGTTTTGACCCCCTTATTGTAGGACTGAATGAGATTGTTCTGTTTTAAAGATTGACTATTTTCATGATTGAAAAGTTTGCTTGCACTGCACCTTGTTCACTAAGAAGCATTAATTGTATTTTCATCATGTGAAATTTAAATATTTGTGTACGTGCATATATATATATATATATAATTTATATTAATGTAACTAAAAACTAATTTTAGCAGTCAGATTTTAGAAGAATTATAGTATTGAGTAGTGTTATCAATTTTTTTTTTTTTTCACTTTTGCAAAGTTATTTCATAACTCATCCTACAGATATATTTTTATTGGTCATTTTTCTTTTATATATAATAATGTATTTTTCAAAATTATAAGTTACATAAAATAGATTGAACTGTTCTACTCTAACAGTTTTATACATTACTTGTGTTTCTTAGTGCAGATATAATATTTTATTTGCCTACATATCAGGCACTAATTGATTTTTCACCTTAAAAGTTCTGTTCTCTTATAAACACTGTGGAATGAAATATAGCTATATCTAAGGTGATGCACAAATTTGGCATTGGTCCAGTTTTGAAATATAATGTAATCAAATTCTTGTTTTTTTTTCCCCATTAGGTTTTTCATTCAAACAGGTAAAGGTTAGTGTTATTATACAAAAGGTTAAATGATTTCAGCAGTTTCTGTTAAAAAATTAACAATAAAAACCTTTGTTTTGTTTTTAAGTGAAGGTTGTTAGATGATTTATGATAGATCTCTGTATTTAGTAGGATGAACAGACATCCCGGTGTCTTGAGAAAAGTTCTGAGGATACAAAAACATTCTGATTTTATGATAAAGACAAGAGATTCAAAATAATGCTAAAACCTAAAAGTAGTATGTTTGAAATTATTTCAAAAACAATGCTAATGTTAATATATTCGGAAATATTGTAGAACAGTTCAGTAAATGAAATAAAAGTTAAATTATTTCAAATTTATAATAACCATTTTGAAATTAGGGGCAAGGGCTGAACTATCCCGGTTTTTCGGTTTGGAAACCTGGTCACCCTCATATTTAGGTTTCAGAAAGTTAAAGCTACTCATCCAAAAAGTAGTACAGATATAAATAGACTGTAAATATGTTCAAAATGTTTAACTTATGTTCAAATGCTTTCCATTAAGCTGTTATCCATTGTTTTCCTAACACATATCAATTCATATATTTTTATAATTTACCTGATGCCTAAATCACTGCATTTTATAACTCATCTCATTCATCGTTAGTACATTAACAGGGATTATCTCTGTAATATGTTTCAAAGAAAGTTATGTACTATATCCAGTGTGAAGGAGAGAAGGTCAGTGCACTGAAACACACAAGTTGATTAATTTATGTAAAACTGTAGGAGAATATTTGTGTAGGATTTTTAGTAATAGGCTAATGTTTACTTCAAGAATAGCTAATACAGTTTGAAATTCATAACATCATTTTAATGTATCATTTATAGGATTAAATAAGTAATTTTATCATTGATAAAGTTTGGTTAATAATCATAATTCTAGCCTTACAAGTTATTTTCTATTTACATGAATAGTTTTGTGATAATATTTCTAGTATGAAAATGTATAGGAAGGAAAAGCCTTAAGACTTAAAAAAATTTCAAAATTTTTGTCTTTATATATGTACAGTATACAATTTATGTAGAGTAGTGTAACAGATTAGTTTGTAACTAATAAAGATTTTCTCTCCACCACCTACAGACATCATGATCAGTTGCATTACACACACATAATTGTTATAATACTTTTTTCTTAATAACCTTTTAAAGAGAGTGTATAGTGTTGTTCATTTATAAAGACACCATCTAAACTTACTATATTTCCTGGATACAAAGAATATTAACTTAAATAACTAGATATTTTCACAGATGTATGTCAATATTTAATTTAATCTGTATCATCACATTATTATAATTATGTAACACATTCTTTCTTCATTTCTTTCCATTGGCATTGTAATTAACATATATGTTTTTACGGTTTTAACCTACCAATGTATTGTTTATATTATTATAATTATGTACTTGAGATGATACACTGTGAAGTCTATGGGTTTTTCCAAACGGGTGTGATACAATAGACTGAATACCAAAAAAAAGACTGAAAATTAAATCATCAATTCTGTTGTATGATTTTTTTCTACATAAAATAAGAGAAAGCCTGTTGAGTTTTGTAAACTTCCTAATGTACAATAAAAGCACTACCTTTTTTTTTTACCCACCCTGGTATGTTTTAGTGGTCACTATTAAGTGTGTGTATGTAATGGGTAAAGAAAGTAATGTAACTTAGCACATAATTTGTATATTGAAAGAACTGGAAAACTTGCACAAAGTAGTTTTTATTATGTCATTCTTTTCTAACAAAGGAATAATCCTAGGGAAAGAGTTCCTGCTTAACATACTTTACAGAACAAGACTTGTAACCGAACAGAAAATGTGACATATAATTAAGACAGTATGTAATAATTGTTATTTTGCTGGTCATTGTAATCATGATACATTAAACCTTTTAACATTTTAGAGTAAAACCCAGTGTTAAATGCATCAGTGTTTTTGCTGTTTTTTTGTTTATGGTTTTTTTGTATCATCATTATCATACTTTTAGTTATTTGTACATGTCTATTTTAAAAGTACCAGTAAATTTTTGCACTAAGTGTTATTTGAGGTAACATTTTTGTCTCGGTCTCCTACTGTTGTCAGTTTTAGAGAGTACAAATTGAATACACAGAAGAGTGTAATTAGATATAAATTGTCTTGTTTGAAAGAAAACTTTCAGATATGTAAAATAGTACCAGCTGAATTGTTATTGTAAAAACATGTCATCATGAAACATGTTATCAAAATATTTCATCTTGTGTAAAGATTCTTTGTTAAAAGTTTTATTAAAAAATAATAATCATGCTTTATATTGCATTTGCTATCTCAATAAAATCTTTTAATCAGGATTTTTGCTTATGCATTTTCTTCAACCAAAATACACAGCAATAACACAAAATCCTTATTTTACCCAAAAAAAAACAATTCTTTTTTTTCTTATAATCTTAGATATTGTGCAAAATACTTTGCTGATTTTAGTGCATGTAATTTTAATTGATTGTAATTTAATTCTTAAAAGATTATTTTAATATTGTGGATTTCACATCACTTTTACGTACACTTTAATTTATAATATGATAAAAAAGTAGTATATGTAAAAACATTTATTCACATATAGCTTTGGGCGTTTCTTGTGTTCATAATATTTTCTAGCACTAACAGGAGTTTTTAACTAGATAATTTCTTCCGTAAGTACATATGATGTACGATCTGTGACTTCAAAACATAATCTGTTACTCATTATTCCATTCAGGAAGCCACAATTAAACCATAGGCTCCTTCCCTCCTGCTCTTGGTGTCGTCTGAAGTCCAACGCTGGCTGATTTGTAGTATGGTCATAGCAACTTGGCCAGATAAGCCCTGTTGCTCCACGAGGTACCATGTTGGTTGCAATGTGGCAAAAAAACAAAAACAAGTCGACCTTTGCCTTGTAGAAACATGTAACATACGGGAACATTAACTTCTTGAATAGGATCAGTACACGAAAGAATAAATTGAAACATAAATTGTATTTATTTAACCACTTAGTGACTATCTTATATAATATCCGTTGTCACTTTTTCTTTCTTTTTTTTTTTGTAAAAGGTCTATTTCTTTTAGAGCGTATTTCAACGCCCCCCAGTAGCACATCGGAATGTCTCCGGACTTACAACGCTAGAAACTGGGTCTCGATACCCGTGGTGGTAAGTTAATTCAATATATTTTCAAGCAGTATTTCAAAGTCTGTTAAAAGTTTGTTTTTTTTCTCGTAAAAAGTATTAAATTTGAAGAATTACGAACTCACGCAAGGAATATTCATGAAAAATGCACATAATCCTTGTCCAAATAACCGATCGTCATGATCACAAATTTTCTCGGTGTAAAGCATATCTTACCTGCTAAACAAAAGTGTTAACTTCATTTAAAAAGTCTTGGCGATTTGGATGGTAAGTGACTATCACGTAATCACGTCATATGATCTAAAACGGCGTTTTTCGATACGAGGGACCGGCTCGTTGTCTCCCAAAACTGTCCCGAACCACCAAAATGCGAGTATAACGAAAAACCATTACGATGTACGTATGAATATTCTATTATTTAAGTTCAGGTAACACATATAAGGAATAAAACTCCAAACTCTTACTAATTTTTACAAGTATCTGTGTTACCCTTTGAGAAAGGTTGTTCCCTCACCCTCTCAGGCAGAGACAGACAGACACAGCGAGAAAGTTACACAAGCTTTTAAACAATTCAGTATACAACCTTTACCTAAGTAACCATTGGTGTAGCAATGGTTCTCAGACCTGGGGGAAAAGACACTTTTGGCGCCCCCACCTCTGAAATGTTTTGACTATTTGTTTTGTGACTCATTACCCACTTAATGAAAATAACATAAAGAATTAATTACCGCCTTACACAGGCCTGAAATAAAGTCATAATATAACATATTACGATATCACAACTGTAAACCTGGAACTAATGAAGTATAGCCTACTAGGTGCACTTGCATAATTTGT
>NW_013666263.1:329418-330109 GCF_000517525.1 Limulus polyphemus
TATTAATTAATAGGCATTATAGGCCAGATGAAATTTTGCGCCCCCTCACACCTGCGCCCGGGGGCGATTGCCCCCTCTTGCTACGTCACTGCTAAGTAAAAAGATTAGCAGGTAGCATGCATATTTTGGGAAGTTAATACGAGATCGGTATTTAACGCAACAACAATTTTTATTTTAAATCTTAGAATGTCGGCTGGTGTGATGATCCAAAGCCCCAAAACTTTCCCAAGATTTGTTGTCAAAGCAACAAAGTCTGAAATTTTTAGGTTTATTTTAAAACTAATACTTTTTAATATTTCATGCATTAAATACAGCGTTGAACTTGCTTAAACTGTGTGAATATACATAATACTTTTGGTTATGCTCTGTAAGTTGGTGACATTATTTTTATAATCAAAGCTCAAGGTCATTGACGAAAAGTGCGAAAATCGCAGTGTTTCAATATAAAAAACATTTATGAACTGTTAGTTTAGTGGTGCACACAACTGTTAAAAATGCAAAAGAAGTAAAACTCTATAAAAAGTAAAAAGAAAACAAGCTAAACAAAGCCCAGAAATCAGGGGAAAATTAAATAGTGTTAGTTTAAAGCTTAGGATCTCAGCTTTCAGAAATGTCCTGTTGTGGTGATCGCAAATCCCAAAACTTCCTAAAATACTGTTACGACAGCGGAGGTCACGTGACGCTAGTAACA
>NW_013666263.1:330322-339684 GCF_000517525.1 Limulus polyphemus
AGAAAGGACTTGTGTCGCTAAAGTTTCATCGGAAATAATTTTTACGGAAATTAACTAACGAACGGAGACGTAACAATACTTTTGTCAAGACAAGACGGTTAATTTTCGTGTTTCTATGAAACGCGTAATATTTAATCTTTTCTACACTAATAAAGCCATAACGTTGTTTAAATCATGTCTTCTTTGTTTGGTGGAACCATGGAAGCTAACATTGCTTGAATTAGTGTGTATATAAAAATTACATTATGACGTTCAGCAGCAGTTGTAGTGATGGTGCTTCACCTTCCAGTAAATTAAACAGCCCTCGTAAATTGGCTCCAATGCCAAAGAAAAAAAGACTGGAGCGGACAGTAATAAATGTGTCATACGAAAAGAACAGACAAAAAATACTGAGTCTCTGTGGGACTAGGGCCTTATTAAACTGAAAGATGTGTGCTCAAGTTTGAGTGATGATGTGTACAAATGTCTACATGAAGAAACCAGCAATCATTAGATTTAACATCAAAAATGTTATTTTTCCTATACAAGTAAGGCCAACTTTATACATAAAAAGCTGACAGACGTTACCCTTAGTCAACTAACTAAGACAACAAGAGTAACCAGAAGATGCTCTTTCCAACTACAGACTGGGCAAAGTGTATTATTTGCAATCACAAACAACATGGAAAGGACAGAATATTGCACAAATTTCTGACAAAAATGCTGAGACTTCATTTACAGACTGAATTGGTTGATTGTTTGAAGTTTCATGGTGCAAAGCAACAAGGCTATTTACACCAACCAACCGTTGAAAAGTCAAAAATAAGTAAACTACGATAAAAAAGTAGAAAGAAAATAACTAAAAGTTAAACAGTCCTAATAAATCAAGTGAAAAATAAATAAAATTAAAGAGGCCAATAGCCCGTAAAAAAGTTGAAAACACGATCAATGTGGACAGTGTCACAATCACCAAAGACACTCTCCAAGGAAAACCTGTAGAAAATACATGTCTAAAATGGCGCCGCCGGTCACAGTTGTCACGACGGCAAGAAAGTAATATGAGAGCGATTGTGATTTGAGTGTCACAAAGGCTACACATTGGTGGATCTGTCTGCTGAAGAAGAAGACGATGGGTCACAAAACAGTAACCAATGCATAGGCTAGACAAGACAATTTTCTTTCTTCAATTCCCTTACAACGCTAGAAACCGGGTTTCGATACCCGTGGTGGGCAGAGCACAGATAGCCCATTGTGTAGCTTTGTGCTTAATTCCAAACAAACATCTGGCCTGTTGTCATTTATAACTGTTAGTCCCGCTACTCAGTCCCCTCAAATTGTTATGTGTGGTTTTCAACTTTTTCAACTAGATTGTTTTACTTAAAACTAACAAGTGGTAATTTGACCAAAAAACAAAATACTAAAAGTAAAACTTTGAAGTTTTGTTGTTAATATTGAAAAAAAAACAACAACAAATAATCTTATCAAACCACTTAAAAATGTCCTAAATCGAAGAGATATATATACAGTGAAATTTCACTTCCTCCCATGCCATTTAATTAAGAAAAGCCGCTTCCATTTTCGTTAGGCCTTCTTTTGAATTTTGTCTCACTCTTGCTATGTAGTTTAATACAATGGAAACAGGCAAAAGCAGTTACTTACATTTGAATAATAGCTGCTATCACACTTAAGATATTTTTCGAAAATGTAAGTAACAAAGAAAAAGAATATTAGAATACAAGAGTATTTTATTTATCTGGGGTAAGTAATCCATATGAGGGTTATATGGATAAGTATTTTATTTATTTATTTATCATTCAAATCTGTAGTAGGCTGCTCGATATATTTTTTACTTTAATTAATACAATTTTCATACTTTTAAAATATATCCCATAATAGACTAGATACGACACTAGGGCTTCGAAAACGAGTCCCCATCTTGGAGTAGTCAACGTTGCATCTCTCTGCATGTGATGTGTCTACCTACAAAAATAACTTTAGGTTACAACTCACACTTAAGGCCCTCGGTGTGGATTCCTGTATGTGGTGAGAGAACCTCGCGGGGAAGGTTCTGTCTGTATAGTTTATGTCCTCTGGGATCCAAATATCCACTCACCTGTTTGCTCTGCGTGAGAGTAAGGATTCTGGTGATTAAATGGTATCAGAGGCATTGCAAAACATCACTTTTGGCCTTGAATTCCTGTATACTGGTGGCTCCCAGGGTCACTCAGCTGGACCTATAGGGCTAAGATCAACGGTGTACCAGTATCAGATTTCCTCAACGGGTGTTGCTGAAATTATGTCAGGTGCTGGTATGAGGGAATAGTACCCATGAAACCTTGACATAGCTGCGCTGTCCTAGTTTGCAGATGTAGTATGTCCCTTTGTAGGACTCCAAGGTGGGTGTGGTCAAAATAAAATATAAAAACAAACTGATTGTGAAATGATCACATATGGATGACTGTTTCACAGTCACCATCTCCAACTGTTCAGGTACCTCGATTTCTGATTCTGCATTCGTTATCTGACAAATAATTAGGTAAATGTCTCCCTTTTTCATCCAGAAGGGATTTGCTGTCTCTCCCTCAGTCTAGAAGCTATGTGCTCGGGACATTTTCGTTGAAATATCTACACCACAACATAGTGGCCTCCTTTTGAAATTGAAACCCATCAGGGATATTTCTATTGAGGTTACTCTCCATGCTACTTTAAATTCCTGAAGAGGAGTGATCATTGAGAGGGACTTGCTTACCATCCCTGAGTCGGAGATTATCCATAGTTTCCCAATCAAAAGGCTTTGTCTGTGCAACGTATCTCCACTTGTAAAGATGGAACAATGCAACCTACCCACGTTTGACATTTACATCTCCACATCCACCTGCCCCTGTCAAGGCAGGTTATTTGTATTGTAAGGTGAGTTATGCCTTATATCCCCTCGATGTCGATACGTCGTGAACCTCCCAGGGAAGGTTCTATCTGTAGGGTTTAACTCCTTTCAGATCCAAATATTCACACACACACTGAAAAGGAAGAGAGGATCCTGATGGTTGAGTGATGTCAGGGCACTGCAATACACCAACCTTAAATTCCTGTAGGCGTTTGGCATACAATCTGGAGATGTGTCTTTATGCCTCAATGGGCTGTTTTTGTTGTTTGTTTTTTTTTGGAGGGGGTAGGAGGCAGTCTGTCATTCCTACATTCGGTCTTCATATCCAGGCACTTTTGACTGATGAATTGGGTCTGACATTGGATGATGTTGCTGAATCTGATAATCAGCCCATTTTGCCATGGCTCATTGCCGTTTTCAGTTGTGAACTTTCTTTGAATCATCTGAGAAGAATGGATACTCCTGATTAGAAACATCATCTTTTCTTTGCTGAAAATATTTTAAACCATTCTTCTGTTCCAGTGTTATAAATGATTCAAAACCAGGTGTCTCTGTAGTCTCCACCATGGTTTGCTATGACTGGGTAGTTGCTCACAGGATCCCTTCTACAGATTCTGTGTTCATTGCCGAGTTGTATACCATTTCACATGTTTGGATCACATAGATGAGTAAGCTAAGTGCACTATATACACTGACTCTCTTAGTTTCCTGCTCACTCTGGAATTGCTTAATGTGAGTTTTCACTCAGTTCTTTTAAATAATAAGAAACTACTCTTTGTTATATTTTTTCTATCCAGTTTTTCTGGATTCCTGGCAATGTCGTTATTCATGGGAAGAAGCTTGTTGACACCACAGCAAAGTCCATCTGCTCTGGCATTGTCACTGCTCTGCAGATCCTTTATGTGGACTATAGGTTTGTGATCAAGGCACGACTTCACACCAGTTGGCAGTCAATTTGAGTGAGCAACTTCATAACAAGCTTTTCCAGATTAATCCTACTGTTGTTGTTTGGCCGTTTATTTTCCATAGGGTTTGTTTGAATTTATGCACAAAGCTACACAATGGGCTATATGGGCTCTGCCCACCACAGGTATCGAAACCCGGTTTCTAGCGTTGTAAGTCCGCAGGCATATCACTTTGCCACTGGGGGCCAACAGGCCAGAGAAATTAATTATGGATTACATGATAGAAACATGTTGCAATATTTCAAGATTAAAACCTAAATTTATAAGTTGCCACACAGCACAGAAAATATAGCTAATGTTGCAGTATGCGCTACTATGGGTACCCTCTCCCTTCATTCCATAAGAAGGGGAGTTGTTTCTTTTTTTAAAAGCTTTTGAACATCAACTTGTAACTCTACTGATCTATAATGTACCTCAGCATTACGTAAACTTGCTACTGGTTTTTAATGAAAGCTCATAAACTACGATAGTGAGCTTCCATGAATGTGTTACATTATATATATATATATATATAATTTTTATATCTTAAATTTAAAAAAGAATAATGTCCACATAAAATTAAAGGTAAAAATATAAATTCCATTTGAGTTAGTTATATATTATCTTCAAAATATAATGGTGTTGTTCTCCACCTTATAAACTTAAGAGCTAGTTGGAATATACACATTTTATTTTCCATTATTTAAAAATCAAAATTGATAATCCTTAAAGAATATAAAAAAGAGAGAGATAAAGTTCTTTGAATTAAATAATAATCACGTTCTTCGTTTAGCTGTGCAATAAAATATTCTCAACAATTGAAAACTATAGATTAAAGTTATGACTTTTCTGTAGTTATTACAGGTCGTCAACTCTTTTGATAAATTCCATTTGCTTCAATGTGCACTTTAAATAAAACCAACAACACAAACATAAATGAATGTTTATAGAGGCTGAAATCTTTGCGAAAATTTTACAATGTGCGTAAGTACAGTTTTAATGAATTATCTACTGAAATGGCATCTCTGAGTCTGGTTTAATTTACTACTGCGTACGGGAAAAGCTTTATTCATTTTTTGTTTTAGCGCAAAGCTATACAATTAGCCATATGCGCTCTATTCATTGTGAGGAATAGAACCCCGAATTTAACATTGTAAGCCTGTAAAATTACCGCTAGCCCACCGAGGGATACTGTAACGGGCGTGTGGACAGCCTGTGGGTTTAGGCGTTTGGTTCGTCTTTACACTCGTTTAAAAGAAATATATTTGGATTTCGGGTCGTGCTGTCGTGAGCAAAGCACAGAAGCCACCAACTCGAGGCAGTTTACGTGTTGAATAAAGAACTCACACGGAAACAACTGAATACAAATCAAATTACTGCTTTATTTATATACTGTTGAACAGCTCATTTATATCAAAACTATTAAGGTTATCTTGAAACAACACTAACTCTAAGTCATTGAATTCTTCACTTTGAAAGTCTAGATGTTCATTTGTAAAACCTTCTATTATGTTCAATAACACAGACACATCATTAGTTAAGTTATCAACTAAGTTAACACAAGAAATTATCTCGGTCATAATTTGTATAACTACATTAACAATTTTTCTAAGATATCTTTCAGTAGTTCCACTATAAGCGTTAACAAATCTACTATTTCTTTAGTACAGTTAATATTCTTCACTTTTATCTCTTTATACACTATTAAACCTCAAGTGAAACACTGTTAGACTAGATAAGAAATAACATACTTACAACGAGTTTGTGCGGCGAACTTCTTGTAGATTCTGGATTACTGCCATCTTCTTCTGGAGTCAGATCAAGTTCTCAGAGCAACTTGATAAGTGCGGAGAAGTCGATGTTTGGCATCGGAAACACGTAATTATATATACAATTTTTAGTGTTTTTCCGATTGTTCAAGATCTACTTTCAAAAGTAGTTCTTTTAACTCGATTGGTACAACTGGAATCCTCCAGCAACAAGTGGGCTATTCCATCAGACTGTAACAAAAATCCACTTTGTTATTGGTCCTTACAGAACTTATTTCTGTCCCTTATCTAATATCCTTGACGAAATCATCCAAGACAAATATCTAAGGGTGTATAGAGACAAACCATGTAACTCATGTTTTTCACATGTTATTAATTCGTTCAGTGATCTTCTTCACCGTTTTTGGTGACATTGATTCATTTCGCCAGGAGCTTTATCTAAAGTTCTAAACCACTGAGGTTCCATTTCAAACATACCACGTATGTCAGGAATGAGAATTCGTAGCTGTGAATTCTTGCACTTCTGAGGTCACGACTGTAATGTCCCGGGCTAATTCCTGCGATGAGCTTCAAGTCATCCTTAGTTGATATTGTGGTTCATTGGTGTCCATACTTTTTTTTTATAACATTTGAGATCTTCTGCTTTCTGCATACTATATGTCATATGCGTTAAAAATATATAATTGTACTTCTTGAAAACCTTTAAATATGTATATACTTAGTACTTGTATTCCACAAATATTTCAATATGAAACAAAGGGCTTTCCAACAGCACACATGCAAAGCAATGTGAAATTGTGAAGTGAATAAAAAATTCATATACATATGCTGAATGATAATGCTTGGAGACGGCTTGAATGGGTAATGAAGAAACTCTTTAATGTAAGCTTAACATAACAGCAAAATGACAAAACCTTGTCAAAACAGTGTACATTCGCATAGAGAACCCATTTTTCATCACTGATGACAATTCTATCTAAAAATGGTTCACGTGCATTACGCGCCAAAAGAGGCGAAGCAACGTTCACACGTTGGAAACAATGATTATCGGGGAGTTCGTGAGACACCCAAACACATTATTAAATGTTTACGTATTGTTTCATGAGAGGCATACAATTTCAGGGCCAATTCACGAGTGTATTGCCTTGGGTTAGACTCAACAAGCGTTTTCAGAGCATCAATATCAATTCCAACTTGTTGACCCCAGCCATCACAGTTTTTAACGCTAAAGTCACCTGAACGAAATTTGCTGAACCATTGTTGACACTTACGAACGTGCAAAACATTTCCATAAACTTATCTGATATTCTTTGTGGCTACAGAGGCGTTGTTTCCATTCTTGTATTCAAACAGCATTACATGCCGAATGTTTAGCGGTTCGTTTAACTATTATTCGTGATGTACGTTTTTTGGGGGTAGTTAATGAAAGTGTTCCAAAACGCAACATTAATTTCTTGACGACCTAGTAGTTACTCACACAAGTGACCAACATTAGATCAAATGCCACTCAAGTGCCAACCTGCTTAGTCTGACCATTGAAACATCTTGTTCTTATATCTATTTCCTTCAAATACAGATTAACCACAAAGGGGAATTTCTACGTCTCGCAGGTCCACCACTCGTTCACAATCTGCATTTTCATGTTCTATGGCTTGGCTTACACAGTTAATGAATGATTAGAAATTACTTAGAAAACTTAGGGAATGTTTCAATCTTGTATTTGCCAAGTTTGTTGCACTGTTTATGAATTTCACTTTCTACAAATAATCTTTCATGTCACTCATATTTCAGCTTCAACCCACTAAAATGTTGCCATCAAACATTTTGAAAACACAGGTAAAACTACGTTTTCCTTGAAGTGTGATGTGAGCTCTCTATTATTCATATCCGATTCCAGAAAATACAATGCCTGTCTAATTTTTCAAGCCAAAACATTTGCACAAGCTTAACAGTTCACTATTTCTTAAAATAATGCCTTACAAGTAACCAAATACAGTTAACTTCACGACTCTGTCCAACATTAAGATAAACCTGGTATTTTCACTCAAGTGTTTGATCTATGTTATGTTCTGAGTGACTGATTCATTTTGCACTGAACAACACTTATGAATGACTTTGCTGAAACCTTCATATATGCCATACTTAGCATACACATAATTGCAAGCACATATTTGCATAAACGCAAAGTTGAAAATATCTACGCATCATATAATACAGTAATAGCTTTTTCTAGATTTCTCGGGCATTTTGCACAGTTACTATAGTAATATACACAGGCCACTTCTGTAAATTAAGCAACTGTAGTTATAGTTTGATAACGTGCTGCCATCTGTGAGTGATGCAACTCAACAGTTTTACAAGCCTCATGAAATAAATACTTCCTGGTGGAATTTAGTTCTACTAGACTATACAGCCTGAAATTATATGTGCCAGTAATGTCATTCTTTCTGTATATCAATACAATTTCTTGCAAGCACTGACTAAATACATCAAACTTCATGAGCATTCATTCTTCCAACCACTGACTGTTGAGACTTTGTATCTCCATGGAGGAGCCATACACAGTTAAGTGTAAAGACGTGTTATTTAAAAAACAAAAAACTGTCAACAGTTCAGGAGAACGTCAGTTACTCTGATAAAGGGGGAAATCTTCACAAGGAAAATCATATGGCTATTAGTAAAGCAAACGTTTTCAACCATCCTATCATGATACACGAGTGAGAAAAATATTATTGATACACGGTATTTTACATTACCACCAAGGGCCTCGAAAAGCAAGGACTGCTAAGTCCTTTCAGTCATTGGTAGCAGTCATCTATGTTAGCGGTTATAATATGATCCTTACTTTCCAAGCTATTGGGTTACTATCCGCTTGATTATCAAAGTTAGGATGGTCATTTGGTCATGCCACAAGTGACCATACAAATCAGCAGCTGTCTGAACTACTGTTTGACAATTAATCTCAACCATATAGGTTCAGAAGGTGTCATCAGCCGACCATTGGAGCTACCTTTGCACATCTTCAGGTGCATCCGCACCTGTCTCATTGAGCAACAGCAGCTCAGTACTCGCAGTATTCTCCTCTGTCACATCAGTTGAGTTGAGAAACTCATTGACATGTACCACAACCACATTAAGTCACCAGAGTGTAAAGTTCTTTCCTTGACTGACTTATCATAGCCCGTCTTCTGCAGTACGAGAACGTTGACTAGTTCCTGGCATGCAAAACTGCCAGTGATGTTTGTATCCTCTCCATACAGATTTATGACCATTGTGGTACACCCAATCTAGGCGGTAGGTTGTACATCAAATCCACAGGGAGATTTATCTCTCACCCAAACATAAACATGTAAAGCAAACATCTAGTTGATCTCTTCTCAAGTTTCTTGAGATGCCATCATAATTATTTACAGCACATTTTCATCTCGGTCTGTTCAACTGGGATTAACAAACTTTGCACCCATTCTACCAAACTACTCAATGGGAGGAATAAAGGTAACGTGTGTATCTTTAACACACCCAACACTGGGCGTAACTCAGAGAACAGCTGGCTGTTGAAATTACTTCCCTAATCAATGTGAATTTATCCAGGTACAGTACATATTGGTGCTTATCGCTAGTGTACCTGTCATATTGGATGTACCCAGCGATAGGCACCAATTGTACCTGTCATATTGGATGTGCTGTACCTGTCATATTGGCCAGCGATAGGCACCATTATGTGCTGTACCTGTCATGTTGGGTAGCGATAAGCACCAATATGTGCCCAGCGATAGGCACCAATAA
>NW_013666263.1:340541-345164 GCF_000517525.1 Limulus polyphemus
AGGTACAGCACACATGGGTGCCTATTGCTGACTAACATGACAGGTACAGCACATAATGGTGCCTATCGCTGGCCAATATGACAGGTACAGCACACATGGGTGCCTATTGCTGACTAACATGACAGGTACAGCACATAATGGTGCCTATCGCTGGCCAATATGACAGGTACAGCACACATGGGTGCCTATTGCTGACTAACATGACAGGTACAGCACATAATGGTGCCTATCGCTGGCCAATATGACAGGTACAGCACACATGGGTGCCTATTGCTGACTAACATGACAGGTACAGCACATATTGGTGCTTATCGCTAGCCAATATGACAGGTACAGCACACATGACTAGCTCTCTCATCTACTGTCTCAAAATACGCAGCACATTTTTGCAGCAGTGAGACGCGAAATGTGAACCTTCGAATTCACAGCTATGGTATACTAACCACTAGGACACCCTCGTTCCATTACCTGGGTGACTGTTGTTTTAGTTGTGATATATATAAATACATATAACGTTTTATTGTTCCATAGGGCAGTGCTTCTCAACTGGTTGAATGGTTCGCCCAGGGGTTTTGTTGATGCATATAAATTTTGCATTTTAATTTAGTACTTTTTTTGTCTTTTTTTCGAACTCGGGTGAGTGAGCTGTTGTGAAAAACTTATAGGGGTGAATGATATTGGAAAAGGTTGAGAAGCACTGCTTTTTGACCAACATTTTTTTATTTTGCACAAACTGGATTTATTTTATCTTATTAAATTATGAATAGTTCTAATATACATATATTTTTATGATAGCTACATTATTAAATTAAGCCATTTCATATCCAGTTTACTGGGCGGTTTATGTATATTTCATTTAGTAATATATATTTCCTGAATTTTCTGTTTAGTCCTTCAAGTGTTGAAGTAAACTAACGAACGTATTTTTTCAATCCTTATTATATAAGCATAGGCTTAGCTTCGACTTCAAATGCTTGTAGAGGTGAATGCTGTGAATAATGTCACGTCATGTGATTTATCGTTTTTTTTTTTTTTGCTGTGAGAGCACCAAGTTATAAACTAAAACAAGGCATTACACGATAATTCGGGTTTATTTCACATATAAGAAGGGTAATGATTGGACGATAGTTCAGTATAGAAAAATATGAAACACTAAAACTAATAGGACATTGCAGATGGATAAATTCAACAAGATGGAACTATCGAACACAGGAGTGAAATTTCAGATGCATGACGAAACGGAGGTAAAATTTATTTTCTTCCTTAAATATTTATTATTCAAAGCACCAGTTCATGTGCAAACTATATTTCAGATATATTGTATTTAAAAAAATAAACTATTTCTAACTAAAAAGAAAAACTTTTTCCTTTAAAGATAATTTGAATTGGCGTAAAAGCGTTTCAAACAATAGTTACCTTATGTTACATATAGACTAAATATTTAGAAGTATCTCAAACATACATATTGTTTCGTTTGCTATTTCAAACAAACACATTAAAAAGGTATAAACAGAAGTTATTTCTTTTTATACGTTGTGTTGGTATTGTATTAGTTTTTATTTTGGATGACAGGGTATATAAATTCTATAAATGTAAATATATTATACTCTAATACTTACTTTCTAACATCATACTCAATATTCTATCTGTTAATTTATTTGTGAAAACTAGGTGTGTTATCTATAAAAACATATCTATATACTTTAAGATACGTTTGCCCAAATTTACTAGTTTATATAAAGATGTAAAATAAATATTTGAATTTTGAAAACAACACATTGGAACAAGTCGTGAACTTTTATCTTAAACCTGAAATGAGATTGGTGATTCAGCAAAAAAAAAAATGTGAATAATTTTTTTTACCTAGTACATAATTGTAATCAGCTTAAATTATCAATTATTTCGAGTATTGCTTTAGTTTTCTAAAACTCCAACTAAAAACAAATATTTCGACTAAATGATCAATTACTTAGTTTTCTGGGAAATGCTTTAGCTTAACACTATTAAATTCCCAGGACCATGTTTGTAGTGGATGTAATAATTACTATCGTGGATTTAATAGATTTGAAACGGAATTAACCAACGTTTAAGTAGAGCAAACTCTGACGTAAAGAATAGAATATAGTCGGTATGAATCAGTATGCAAGTCACATAATTTGTGTAACCAGTGGTATCATAGATAGGATTCGTTGCATAATGATTGGGCGTAATCTCTATTTGTGAGGAGAAAATACCTTCTGATTTAGTGTTAATTAATAATCAGCATAAACCATTGAAAGCTTAATAAACCAACATTAAAACTTGCGGGAAATAATTACATACTTTATTGATAATCTAATATTACAAGAAGAGAAATGCAGCCTGTTATTTTTCCAAGTTTTTAAATAATTCTTGTATTACTATTCCTCTCTGTCAAGTTACTGTAAGGAAACACCGTGAGATCTCGTTTCAAATTTGCTAAACGTGTTTATGATGTTCGTACCCTGTCATTTTGGATGTGCCGGGCCGAAAATATACACCAGTTTCACCGAAAATACCGAAACTTGCACAATGAACACCAAGATACTACGGACATAATGTCCTAAAGAATAAACTGTTACTTTTTAAACTAATATACATATTTCAATAATTTTAATTAAATACAACTAGAAAAAACACTTGGAAAACGTTAACCAATCTAAAATATACACCAAGCAATTCCTTACCCTCAAAAATTTGGGTCTAGGTGCCAAAATCTTCTTTATTCCTCAGACTGTTCTCGAGCTTTGACTGTTTTTCAAAATCACAGTTTGTTAACGTTATAATGAAATTGGTTGACCTTCAGCGTAACCTTGGCTTTTAAGCTACATTCACCAAAATATTAATAAATTGACACTCAATCCTTGTATCAAATTTTATCAAAATTAGATTAAAACTCTTCTAGTTATACTGTTGACACAGTGGAGTGAAAACAATACCCCCCACCACCACCCTGCTGTAAGGTGTGAGTAATCAATATGTGAATAACAAACCATAAGCTTATCACTGAAATATCGCGGATTCTGTATGTTTGCCTTTGTTGGATGTATTTTTAATTTCTGTACTCATTCAAATGTTTGCTTAAATTCTTTTTGTTTTCCCGAAGTGAAAATGGACAGAGTAAAAGTACGAAAAGCTTTTATTGTATTATTTTAAGCAAAACAAAGAAAGAAACGAATAGAGTGTACATTTGAAATATATCTAAATGTGTTCACATTACAAGCTTGTAACTGTACTGAAGTAGTGAGTGAATGAAATCTGTTAAGAAAAATATTAAACTCGTAAAAAACCGCATTTTCAGGTGCTTATGCTGCCCGAATAACTTCCCAATAGCATACGTGTTAACACACGTTTTTTCACTCATTTCAAGGTTTGGCTTACCAACATTTTGGACAATGTTTTTTAATCTTTGGACTTATAATGAAGCGTCATTTTTTTACATGTACGAATAAAACAAAAACATTTTTTAATGAGACAAACGTATTTCCTGTTTTAGTACGAGGAATGGAAGTTTCTCCTTTAGGTCGAAAGTTACAAAAAAAACTATTAATTTCCATACGATTTTCTCCCTGATATTGCGAACCGGATTTTTTGTGTGTATTTTGTTCGTGATATCACTGTAACTAATCGTTACGTTGATTGTGATAAAAATATATTTAAAGATATTATTACTACAAGAAAGACGGTTAATATGTAATATTACAAGTTACTATGTTACTAGTTAAAATATGCTGAGGTGGACGCCTACATGGAATAAATAAACTGTTTTAACCCTTCTATATTATAGGAGCACAATAAAAGTCATTTCCTACGGTTCTGCAAGAAATAAGGAATAGATAAACATCGTAAACCATACGTCTACTCAGCTTATAATGGTTATAAAGGTTATCTTATAATGGTTATAAAGGTTATCTTATAATGGTTATAAAGGTTATCTTATAATGGTTATAAAGGTTATCTTATAATGCCAATATTTCCTACTTGTTTTATACAAATATATTAAATTCTAAGGAACAAATTCTCCAAATTAGACCAAAAAGGTAACTAGTAATTTTACAACCACAACTTAACTGTACCAAAACAAAATGATACGATAGCATTTAGGACTACACGAATTAGACTAAAACAGTGATAACTTGTAAGACTTAACGTAGGTGTATTATAATTTAACGTTGTTATAAGTTTGAGCTGTACTAATGTAAAATATAAGTAATATCTGTCAAGGCTACCAATTTTCAATTAATCGTCATTTTTCTCAATCGTTTACACATCAGCCTCACAAGACTAACAGGGTTAATGGACAGGAGAGTTTGCTAACAATCTTAGAAGTTTTTAAACCAAACGTCTCAGCTGATTGTAGGTTACCTTGCGAGTGCTATCGGTTAAAAAACTTACCTCTATTAAATCGAACTTAACTACAGCTGTCATAAAATTTAATGAGCAACGTAGACTATTTGCTGTTACTTTCTACTTGTAATCAGTTAAACCTAAAACAATACCTAACTAATGCAAATATAATGTTTACCTTATAGGTTTACCAGATTTATTAAATGTTACGGTATATTCACCAATGTTTTTACCGATTATGACATTAGTAATCTATAT
>NW_013666263.1:345174-346144 GCF_000517525.1 Limulus polyphemus
ATTATTTTTTAGGTATTATATGGATATCGGGCGAGTGTATTATTCAAGTAATATAAAAATGGTCAATTTTATAACATGAAATTACAACTTTTCATCTAGTGTTATATTATTTTTTAGGTATTATATGGATATCGGGCGAGTGTATTATTCAAGTAATATAAAAATGGTCAATTTTATAACATGAAATTACAACTTTTCATCTGGTGTTATATTATTTTTTAGGTATTATATGGATATCAAATCCCCCGGCTTCTTAGCGAACCTGAGTGCTCTATTGAAATCCCCCGGCTTCTTAGCGAACCTGAGTGCTCTATTGTGCTAGATGCACCCATTACATCGAAACTCGAACATTTTTGCAAACAATGCATCGCAGTCAGTCTCCTTTGCTTAAAACCAAATACAATGCAATTTTCCTTATGCTGTTTACATATTTTCTGTTTTACTATGTTCCTTATATCATTTTGCTGCCTGACACTATAAGTAAATAGTAACACCCGTTTATCTACTTTAATGTTTAATGCTTATAATAATTTATCTCTATTCTTTTTAATTTTCTGTTATATATATTTTTATCATGAGGATTAATTTGCATTATGAGCCTAGTACATGGATGTATGACTTAACTACGTCTCCTCAACTGGCCGATCCTCGTGAGAAATGATTGGGATTACGCCTGAAAACATCGCTAACAGCGAGGGCACCTTAGCGATGAATCTTATACCCCAAGGTGCGCAGCGCGATTTTTAAAATTGTACTTATTATAATTATACTGCAGTAAAGAGTCGAACACGTAGCCTCGGATCTACAGACCAGCACACTGACCATTGGGTCGCACTCGCCCTTCCGCTGTATGCCACGGATCGATGTTGATCACGATATGAAATTTTAGGAATCGCAAAAAATGAATAATTATCCCCTAATTTACTTTTGAATACACATATTGATGATGTATAATGTTAATGCATGAATG
>NW_013666263.1:346822-364061 GCF_000517525.1 Limulus polyphemus
ATGGCTTAACTACGTCACCTCCTCTGGCCGATCCTCGTGAGAAATGATTGGGAGTGCGCCTGAAAACATCGCTAACAGCGAGGGCACCTTAGCGATGAATCTTATACCCCAAGGTGCGCAGCGCGATTTTTAAAATTGTACTTATTATAATTATACTGCAGTAAAGAGTCGAACACGTAGCCTCGGATCTACAGACCAGCACACTGACCATTGGGTCGCACTCGCCCGATATCCATATAATACCTAAAAAATAATATAACACTAGATGAAAAGTTGTAATTTCATGTTATAAAATTGACCATTTTTATATTACTTGCATAATTCTTGTTTTTGTAATAATATCAAATATATTACTATTTTTATCTTATTTTCGCAGATTTGATTGATTTTTTTTCTACAGTGTTTAATATTTTCTCTAATTTAATATTAATTTTTTAAAAGTGAAAACTTATATTTAAAAAAGTTAAGAAAACTTTTACTTCGTGAAATTATTTGGACGAACATAAGTTGTTCTTGTAAATGTGTTTTATCGAAAAACTGAATTAGAAAATGAGGTTTTTCGTAAAAAATTACTTAATTCTAGCAATTAACAAGATTTGATGGCGAGACTCTTGACATTAATGAATTCGAAAAGAAGGATTTCGTAGTAAGTTTCAAAGGAGACATTCATTACACTGCTATAGAAGAACCACTGCAGGAGAGTCATTATTATGTAATAACAAAAATGTATAGGTAACTGATCGTCGTTTCATCATTTTATTACAAATCAATTTTTCACGAGAGTTACATTTCGGCGAATCATGATGACTGTTCGGAGCAGAAGAGGGGCCACTCCGTCAAGTAAAATTGAAATATGGTGTAGCACAACAGTTTTCAATTTAATAGAGTAATTGAAATATTCTTCGTTATTATGTTGCTTGTTATAATTTTTATAAAATATTTTGAATATTTTGAAGTTATTTGAGTACTAAATGTTTTGCAGATCAAAAAGTTATGAAAAACCCTATTTCGAAGTTTGACATATGACTGGTGTTTTTGAAAACAAACAGTAGTCAGCTTGTGATTATAATTATGATCACTTTTCTGAAAGATTGTGAATGCACTTTAAATGTTTTTAAAACAGGTCAAATCTGGTATTTGTACAACAAAAGATTTTTGGCTATTTATAGCAAAACAAAATTGTTTCATCATTTCCAAGTTTCGTACAGCTTTAACGTTTGTGTAAAATGTGAAATTAATAAGCACCTGTTCGTCATTTTATTAGGTTTTACGCTAATCTGAACTACTGCGTCTTTACAATGTTAAATAAAAATATACATTAAAATCCGTTTTTAGTCTACATCAACTGATAATGTAAATGTGGTCTATGAGCGTAAAGGTATTGATTATATGTGTTATCACTAGCTAAGACGGCTTATCACAAGCTAATAAGTTTTACCACTAGTTAAAATGTATTACCACTAGCTAAGACGGCTTACCACGAACTTATACGTATTATCACTTGCTAAAACGTGCTACCATTAGCTAAGACGGCTTATCACAAGCTAATAAGTTTTGCCACTAGTTAAAATGTATTACCACTAGCTAACACGTCTTACCACGAATTTATACGTATTATCACTTGCTAAAACGTGCTGCTAATGATACCACGAATTTATACGTATTATCACTTGCTAAAACGTGCTACCATTAGCTAAGACGGCTTATCATAAGCTAATAAGTTTTACCACTAGTTAAAATGTATCACCACTAGCTAACACGTCTTACCACGAACTTATACATATTATCACTTGCTAAGACGTGCTACTAATGATACCACGAATTTATACGTATTATCACATGCTAAAACATTCTACTAATGGCTAAAATGTGTTACCACTAGTTAAGACGGCTTATCACAAGCTAATAAGTTTTACCACTAGTTAAAATGTATTACCACTAGCTAACACGTCTTACCACGAATTTATACGTATTATCACATGCTAAAACGTGCTACTAATGGCTAAAATGTATTACCACTAGCTAAGACGGCTTACCACGAACTTATACGTATTATCACTTGCTAAAACGTGCTACCATTAGCTAAGACGGCTTATCACAAGCTAATAAGTTTTACCACTAGTTAAAACGTATTAACACTAGCTAACACGTCTTACCACGAACTTATACGTATTATAACTTGTTAAAACGTGCCACTAATGGCTAAAATGTGTTAAAACTAGCTAAGATGTATTAACAATAGCCAAAAATGTATTCTCACTGACTAAAACGTAGTGCTATGTTGATATAAATGTATTACCATTAGCCAAGATGTGCCACAGCTAGCTTCAGTGTTGCCATTAGCCAAAGTATGTTATTGTTAACTAAAATATGCTACTACCGGCTAAAACGTGGTATTACTAGCTTACAGTATTATCACAAACTAAAACGTGTTACCACTGGTTAAACTGTTTAAATAATAGCTAAAGTATTTTACCACTAGCAAAAATATTTACCATTAACTGAGGTATGTAAGCAACCAACCTAAACGTTTTATAATCACCTAAAACCTGTTACCACCAGTTATATGATACGCATTATTACTTGCTAAAATATATTACTATTAAATGAAAGGTATTGCTATTAGATTAAATTATTACTAAAAATTAAAGCATATTACCACTAGCTAGTAGATGTCGATACAATCTAAAACCTGGTACCATGTATTAAAAGAGCTACTGATACCTAAAATTGATACAACTGACGTGTTACTACTAGTTAAGACTGATTAACCTTTCCAGCATTATATTAATAAAGTTTATAATCTAAATTTGTGCGCCAAATGTACTTATAAAGGCTAAAAATGTAACATGTGTGGGTATGGGAGGTACATAACGTGTTTCCTACCCTGTTGTATATTTTTTTTCTTTCAAAATATCTGTACATATTGTGTATTTAGTCTTAACATAGGATGTCTGTCAAGAGAACCACTAAATTGTATTTGTCCTAGTTACTTACTGAACTGGGTCACTCAATTAGGATGTCGTATGCACATTTTGTATATGAAAAAAAAAATCCTGTAATGTGAAGCATGCAATATCAAAATAGACAGTGATCGTTTTGGCAGATCAGGTGATAACTCAAAGTTATAACTTCCCTTATATTTCTGTGATAGCGACCTGTTTATTGAGAATAATACATTACTGTTTTGTATAAATAATGCTGTTTTCTCAGTCTAGAACAGATTCAATATATGTACTTCGTTTCTGAGAGCTCCCCAGTAAAGACGCCCAAAGATATACTTGTTACAACTTTATTGTTGTTCGATTGAATGAAGACTGTTTCACTGTGTTCTACATTATGTGCAGTCTCTCTTTTCCTCAAACTCAGTCGTAATAGAAGAATTCAGATTTGTCCCGTATAGCGTTTTCTGTCGGGTCCTTTGTTATTCTGCGGAACATACACGATTACTCTAAGGTACACCACTGCACATGAGAATACTACACACGTACTATTTTCTAATTTTCTGTAGTGTATTTTGCTTTTCTTAGATTTGTTTCAACACATTTCATAAAATTTTATACCAATATTGATTTTTCTATAAGTAAAATTACGGTGATGTTTGTTTTTGACGCGAATCACATTTTATAACCTCCTAGCAAAAGAACTGGGCAATGTTGAACTTAAAAACTGAAATATAAATGACATCGTGGGCCGCCCCTTTCCACTGCTTGGGCCGTTTTTCCGATACAAAGATACCTTTGCTGAGAGTGCGTCCCTTTCGTTCGGAGTCGGCTTCACAAACTTTGTTACTGACCTCCTCGCTCAGGGAAATCATTCGCGGTGGAACTGAAATGTCTACCAAACTTGAACGAATCGTTCGATTACTTATCAAGTTAAACTCAATCTTTGGGGTTCCCCACAGGTTCCTCCACCAAATTTCATCAATAATGGTTGAGCTTGTTCATCGCAGCAGCTTGTGACACCAGACAGACGAACAAATTTTTTGTTTTTGTATATAGACTATACCATTTTAAATGTTTGATTTTAAAAGAAGTTGGAAGTCCCTTAGTATTCATTTAGACATGCAGTACCTTTTTATTTCACTAATTCCAGACAGAAAATTAGGAATGTTGTCGATACATAGAGTTTTATCTGATTAATTTATTACAATGATTTTTATATATCTTATAGAATATGAGTGTCATAGGTACAGAAAAAGTTGATGCACGAGAGGACACTTAGAAAAACGCAGATCATTGTATGACGCACAAACTAATCTTTATATATTCAAGCCTCCATTAAAGATTTAATTACATTTTTCTAACACTATCAGCAAAATAATATCAAGTTATCCCTAATGAACATTCGCTCATTCGACAAAATGTGTTTTTAAGTCCACGAATATGCTTATAAGAATATTCTCAAATATTATACATATAAAGAGAGATGAAAACAAAAAACTCGTCAGAAGTAATCAGTTGGTTATTATGATAAGCGAAAAGTAACAGAAATTAGTAAATTCTGTGAACAAATACAAATGAGGTAAGAAACTTCTATTAAACATGTGGACATATTGGCCCCGCAGCTTTTAATCTCTGGATTACATAAAGTTGGTTTGTAAGATATAAGAAAAGTAAATAAGGGTTAGTTTGTTTGTTTTGAATTTCGCGCAAGGCTATACGAGAGTTATCTGCGCTAGCCGTCCCTCATTTAGAAGTGTAAGACTAGAGGGAAGGCAGCTAGTCATCACCACACACCGCCAACTCTTGGGCTACTCTTTTACCAAGGAATAGTGGGATTGACCGTAACATTATAACGTCCCCACGGCTGAAAGGGCGAGCCTGTCTGGTAGTGACGGGGATTCGAACCTGCGTCCCTCAGATTGTGAGTCGTGCGCCCTAACCACTTGGTCATGCCGGGCCAAAAAAAAAGGGTTAGTATTACACACAAAACAGACCTATAAATACGTGAGTTAGTTTTCTTATATGTTGTGTAGAGAAATTTAAATATAACGTTTAAATTGGACTAATTGCTCTAATCTTGAACTGTAAATCAAATAAACCGAAGCTCTTTAAATTAAGTTTCTGGTTAACTTTAACATAAGCTACTTTTATTACGATTTGCATCATATTAAAACAATACGTAATATTTCAGTTGGTTGTTTTTTATTCTTTTCAATTTCCAACAGAGTGCTTTTGAAGAAATCGATGGGATAGATTATACTGGAAAGGAGAATCAAGGCTTTGAATCCGACATTTTTTCTGACAGTGAAGACAAGAAATCACGATGTAACAGTGGTAAAAGTAGCAGCATTGAACCAAACGATATTACGAAAACAGAAGAACAGGATGAAAAAAACAATGTCGTATCTAATCTCAACAATCTCAAATCTCTCAATTGCGACTTTGAAGATACGTTCAGTATTTCTCAAAAGAATAACACCTATTCGGGTGACAGAAGATGGAGTTCTGTTGTGGTTCCAATGGATGCAAAATTTTTTTCTTATCTAAAAAACGTAACTGAAAATATCTTATCAGAAGAAGAAATGAAAGAAAAGTTCAGGTAACTCCTCATTTTAAAAGCTCATTGTAACATAAATACTCTTGCTATTGGTTTACGACGTAACGCTGACTACAAGAGTTCGTATAAAATGTACAAAATATAACAGTAACACTCTTTCTTTAACACATTTTACTTCGGCTGTAAATTCTCCTCGTCTTCTGAGAGTTTTCATGCAAACTAAGAATAGTCCTGTCATATTAAACCTTTCATATTTAGTACAGGTTAATATATATAGAATGACATTTCCTGAATGAAATAGTTCAGATCTAGTATTTGCTGCCAAAATAAATCCATTTATTGCGCATATCCCCGTCTCATAAGAAATTACTCCGATATTCTTTAGCGCTAATTATCAGGACTTATATCGCTAAAAATTCGGATTTCGATAATCGCCATAGGCAGAGCACAGATAGGTCATTGTGTAACTTTGCGCTTAACAACAAACAGACAAATATACTTTAATTCAAGCTAAGACAATATTGACACTTAGAATTAAAAAAATTAGGTCTAAGCAATTTTAATTAACTTGTCTCTTTAGTTATTGCCAAAACAATATTAGTATCTAATCACAAATTCGTAAAATAAAGTTATATTAATTATTCTAAAAAAATATTAAAAGTTGAAAAAATAAAGGTAATTACAGGAAGATAAAAGTAACTTAAAAAAATGGTGATAAAAATTAAAGGTTCCTAATGCAATTCAGTATTATATATTTTGGATAAGCATATCACACATCTATTCCTTTTATTATCTTAATTTCTCAGAGAAAGCCTCTCAGTTCTCTTGAGCAGTATTTATTGTGTGTTTCTGGTGACACTCGGCGCTGTTCTTGCTCTTACGGACCAAGAGCATTACAGAGAGGTAAACTTTTACATATGCTTTTCTTTTTTTTATATTGTAGACTAGAAACTTGTAGTTGTAATTATTGGTTTATTTCTCGTATTCCAATTAATTACTCAAGTAACTATATGGCAACATTTAGTAAAAACTAATAAAATCTATTTTAGCCAATATCATTTTGTGAATAAATAATTACCGATAAAAAAATAAGT
The DNA here is from genome assembly GCF_000517525.1 of Limulus polyphemus. Classification (NCBI taxonomy): domain Eukaryota; kingdom Metazoa; phylum Arthropoda; class Merostomata; order Xiphosura; family Limulidae; genus Limulus; species Limulus polyphemus. The sequence goes on from NW_013666263.1 coordinate 353,419, forward strand.
GTCGACTAAACTGTTAATATGTTCACTACTTTATCTTTTTTTATAATTTTGCAGACAATTAGATGAACATTTGTGCTTTTAATTGAATGATACAAATGGTTTTATTTACAAAATATACAACATATGTCTTTTGCATATTTTTTTATTTATATTTCATACATTAATGTTATTGCTGAATTCATTAACATCACGTAATTAATTGTATATTCAAAAATTATATGCTCTGCCATTCTTGAATATTTAAGGTACCTGTACTGAATGTTGTTCGTAAGTGGTATATATATTTTAATTCAATTAGCTTATAAAAACTAATAGTAATACAAAGGGCAGATTACTTAACCATTGCATTTGTGATTCGATTAAAAAGTCAAAATCACATCTTCCAGAATAAATATCGGGTACAAAAGGTAAACTTTAACTGTATATAACATAATGTTATATTTATAGAAAAAACTCCTGTGTAACGATCATAGAAGTGTTAAGTGCAATAGTTGTAAAACTCTTAACCTCCGATTTGTTTTTATTAAAACTTTAACACAAGCTGTATGTGAAACTAATTAAATGAAAATATCATTCTAATTTAAAAGATTCGTCAGCTTTCAATTTCATTCAAATGTTGTTGCTTTTTTGTCGGCTGCGTGTCAAAAAACATTTTAGTATTAATTACACCATAAATAATAATTGTACTACTTAATTAATTATGAAATTTTCACTCGTTAAGATATTTTTAGAATTATAGTAAGATCATGAATATTTTGGTAATTATTTGACTCTATCACAAACATTTCTTGTCAAGTCTCTTGTAAAGCTTGTTTAATTTTTCAAAATGAAATATTTATAAGAGCAACAGTACACCAAATAAAATGCTTGTCCCTGATGAATAAAAGTTTGCCTTTTAAAGCTCTCGGGTTATAGGGTTTCTTACTTTTGTCTTTTACTTTACTGATGTGACCGAAAGCTATTCTAAATCACTTTGTCTTAGTTGAAACATAATAACTTTAATTGAGCTTTGTTTGTTTATTCGACATTTATCATTGACTTACAGACTAAAAAATGAATAGCCTATAACCTTTTTAAAGTGTCTTTTCCAGATTTTTAATACAGTAATAGCTTGCTTAGGATTAAGCTGGCTAGTGTTTTTCAACGTGGACCTTCAGCGATACAAAAAAAGCATTTTATCTATGATAAAGCAACAAGAAGATATTGTTCAAGATACTGAGCAAGAAATTAACCAGTCAACAAGCGACATTTGTAATCAATCCTACAATACTTCCGATAACAACAACACGTCGTCCTATAGGTTCTTAATGGGTCGTCACAGTGGCAGCTTCTATCTTAAAGTAGGGATGGCTGGTAAGAATACATTGTATTATATTATTAATGCTTAACTTAATATGAATTCTTCCCGCATTTAAAATAACGTTGAAATAAAGATCTTATTAACAGATTCAATTAAATATCGTTTAAATTTGATCAAATATATATAGAATAAATTTTAAAGTCTTCAACACAGCATTATGTATCGTACGTATAAGAAACCATTGGTAATATAATACAGGATGTACCAATTAAATAGTCAAACATGAAATTATGCAAAATATAACCAGCGCCAATTTTAAAACGAATAAGAAAGTGGGGCTAGGGTAAAAGTAGATAAGAAAAATGCACTTTTAGAATAAACTTATATTGTAAAATACAGTCATAAGAATTCAGTAAGTGAAGCAAAAAATGTATCAAACATTGAGAAGGAAAACTAAGGTACTTATCCTGGAATGTTATAAAACATGATTAAAAATTTCAACTTATTAAAGAATAGAAACATATATTTTTTTCATTTATATCCTTTCAGAATACTTAAATACGACTAACGTCCCACTACATTTTTTGTAATACTACACTGACTCCACCTTCCTTTCAGAAATAGTCGTGATCAACCTGAAAATATAATGAACACGGAGAGTAGTTTCATCACGACTACACAATTCCATGAATAAGTAAAATGAAATGTTATATAACAGCAAAATGAGGTAAAGGTTCAAAAATAGCAAAACACTGCGATCAAGAATATAATCCTACCTTAGGTTTAAGTACACTCTCTCTCTCTGTATATATATATATATATATATATACATTATTATTTCTTTTATTATGTACTTAATATGTGATTTGATTCATCCGTATAATTTGCTATATATTTTTTTAATTTAAAACGCGTTTTCATTATTAAGACTCCATCTTCAACCAATCTGTCTTAAACAAGACTAGAAACAAACTCAATCTTTACATCATGTCAATTTGTATTTGAAATTATATTTTGTTTTAAATTTATTTCAAAGTTTAAAAATTTTAAATGTAGAATGTTTCAGAAAGTTTTTTAAATTTAGTTTGAAGAATGAATGCTGGTTCTTCAAAGCTTTCCCTGTTGGACTTAGTTGTAAAAGTGGCACTTAATAATAAGACTAGTAAAATGCTGGGTAGTAACAGTATGATCTAGGATAACAAATATTTTCATGTTACCACCAGAAATTTAAATTTTCTGTAAAAGATAAATACAAAAGATTATTTTGTAGCTAGTGCTTATAGTTCTTAAGGTACTAACTATATTTCATTGTGGGAATAATTATGTTTGCAGCCTTTTGCTTTGGGCATCTGATTCACGAAGGTTTACAGCTTGGGCAACATGTTCTATCCTGGTCTAAGCAAAATTGTAATTGTGTGAACAAACCAGCAGTTGTAGTACACATCATAACTCCGATCTTTTCTTTCTACCAGCTTTTCATAGCTTTCAAGTATTCGAATGTAAGATTTTTTGTTATATTATTACACTAATAAAGTATTTTTAACATGAATGTCAAGATTATCTAGGATTTTATGGTGTATATTTATTATGCAGATCTTCTTAATACGGAATTAATTATTCATTTTAGAAATTAACAATAGATGTATTTTATTTCTTATTGTATTTCTATCATACGGTGATATTTTGACTCACATGAAATGTCACAATAAGTTTCATATGTCTTAAATAATTAAAACACACGAGCGCTTATTTCTTTGTTTGAAGTTTTATTGTAACTAAGCACATTAAATCGTAATAAACAATAATTACTGAGATTACAATGTGATTATGTAACCAGTTATGTTAACACGTTAATTTAAAACCATTTCATTAAGTATCTTGCTGTAAACTGTTTGTAAGATATCTGTCAAGAACTATTTCAGCAATTCCCCATTGTTGTTTCTTATCAAAATATTTTTCAATAATTTCTAGGGTAACTTCTTTATAATTTATTACTTAAAATATTTCAATAGTTTATACGAAAAGATGTTTAAAAACTAGAATTGCATATTTTAAACCATTATTCTTCGTTCACCTAATATCGTCCAATTTTTCTCCTTCAAATAGAATAAGCCATTTCCTTTCTTCTTTTATAAAACATTGGTTCGCTTCCAAATAACACAAGTACTTTCTTCACCCACTTCTCATATACACAAAAGTTCCTTGATCATATGTTAGTCTACTAAACTTTGTCACTTTCCTTGTCCTCGAGTAAGGTCTAGAGAGATTATCACAAGCGACAATCCCCAAGTTTATAAAAAAATATACTTAAGAATTAATATGTTGTACGTAAAAGCCAGGGGAGCAGTTTGGAGGAAGACAAGGGGACAGTCCCCCTGTCCTTTATACCATTTTTTAATTTGTGAAACAATACCTAAAATATGTAGTTTTTGCGCATGCTTCCATTTAATGATTTTCAAGCCTGTGACTACAAGTTCCGCAATCTACACCACTTGCCTCAGCTGAAAATGTGCAAGTAAGATCATGTCCTGTTTCGGTAATGTTGTTATAACATATATATAGGAAATAATCATACAAAAATTTTCCCATAATAAACTGATTTTTAAATATTTTTGTTATCTGCAAAAAAGAAAAATGTTTAAACTTGTTTTTGAAATTTAAAACGGCGCCCCTGGTAAAAGTAAAATTGACAAAACTTCCGAACTCTAGGCATCTCTGTAATATCTCATTATTGTTGATTTTAGATAATTATCAACCGGTATCAGATACAAGCAAGATTTGGGTTAATGCATTTGATTGGGACGTCTCTGTGCAACTGGTTCAACACCCTCGTACAAGATGCCGCCGAAAGTCATAGTTATACACACGAAAGTGTTACTAACCATTCACTCGACAACAGCAGCACAAATTCAGACTTTCATTGTAAGTAACTATTACTTGTTTGTTTGTTATGAATTTCGCGCAAAGCTACACGAGGGCTATCTGCGCTAGCCGTCAGTAATTTAACAATGATAAACTAGAGGAAAAACAGCTAGTCAACCTCCCCCCCCCGCCAACTCTTTTAGCAACAAATAGTGGGATTGACCGTCACATTATAACACCCCCGTGAAAGACTAGAGGGAAGGCAGCTAGTCATTACCACCTACAGCCAACTTTTGCCAACGAATAGTGGGATTGACCGAAACATTATAACGCCCCCACGGTTGAAAGGGCGAGCATGTTTGGTGTGATAAGGATTCGAACCCGCAGACTGCGAGTCGAGCGCCCTCATCACCTGGCCATGTAATTATTATTCTCAGAGAAGTTGTAACGAATAAAAATGATACAAATAAAACTGTTAGAATGAGATTATTTTCTACTGAGTTTGAATAATATAAATTTAACAATTCTGACGTACTGTTTATTGATTTAGGACTGCTGTGCTTTAAGTTTATTCGGACATCTTTTTGGTGGTGAAAATAGTCATTGTTTTCGAGACATGGCTAAAAGGTTGCGAAATTTTAACGAGTTTTTCTCCTCCCATGGAGAACGCTGAAAGCTACATTTCTCGAAATGTTGTGTCGTCTGGCTCGACAAAGCTTAATTATGTTCTTTTAAAAAACAACAACAGTAGAACAACTGTATATCATGTTCCCTTAATCACAAAATTTACTTGAGACAACATTGTACTGTTGAATGGTTGTGAATTTGTGAGAACCTAATATATATGAATTAAATAATTCCTGTGGTGCTGCTGTTTACATATGCGACGACACACCACTGTATTATCATATGCAGATCGTTCATATAAAATACGCTTAACCTTCTTTGTTGTATTACCATTTCTACGAATGTTGGACTCAAGGCAATACCTAATTCACATATAAAAAGCCCCCTCCCCTATATGGTATATATAGTAGCTAGACGTTGCTAAGATGCCATATTTTATTAGACATTTTGCTTAACTCTCTGAAACGTTGAAATTGTTCACTCTTCTGTTTCGAATTCAGTTTTTAACTGTCAGAAATGTTTTTTGAGTAAAGTATGATTGGTCCCTTAAAATAAATTCATTAAAAGAGGAATTACAATTTTTGAAAAAAAAATCTTTTTAGAGTTTAATAATTTTTTGGTGAATAAGTTAACTTATTGAGTAGTTTATATTAAAAAGATTCTGAATATGCAAACCAGCAAGTCATGTCACAACTACAGTCGATATAAGGTTTTGTTGTAACGGCATGTATCAGGACTACATTTTGACATTTAACGTTACGTAGGTTGTGTGATGCTACCAAAAATTAGTCGCTTGTGGAAAAGGTATGTAATAGCCATTTCTGACGCAATAGCCCACAGATATGGCTTAGGCCGGGCTTATAACGCTACAAACCGAATTTCGATATTCGCTTTGGACATAGCGTAGATATGTTATTGTGCAGTTTTGTGCTTAATAACAAGTAAAACAAAATGCTGGAAAATGTATTCATACATTCGTATCATAAACATGTGTTCAGATCGGGGATTTAAAATTTTCAAGATGGATATACCTTTTGTACTTAATGGCATTTGAAAACAAAGGAATGTGATAGAAGTTGGAGAAAGAGACCTGCACAAATCAGTGGCTAAATCACCCAGTTTCTCAGACAATAGTAGCATAATCAAGAAGGATCTCTGTCTGGAAAAGTAACACAACTCGCTTCCACGCCACATCAGTCCAGTTATTGTGCACCTCAAGCAGCTGGAGAATGAAACTGGTATCCATGCTATTCCATACGAAGACATACCAGTCAAGTCGCCGAACGCAGCAGTTATGAATATTTGTGTGATAGAACTGTTTAAATGGACGGTGGGAAAACATAACTTTAGTATTTTAGATGGATTATGTAAAACCAGCAGGGAGGAGAAGTGTGCTTTGACCATGACAGCTTTACGACAGAGCCTTTTGCAATGAAAACTATGATGTAGGGCTATCATCAAGATGCAGGGTTATAAAATAGACCATCAGACTTGACGATAATGACTGTAACGACGTGATGAAGCTCCAAAATTATTCTGATATAACGTACTCAATGTCTACACTTCAATTTGTCGCAGTATTTTTAATTGACTTAAGTACAAGAAGCCAGCAGAAAACTGATTACTTTTAATTTTTAAGTGATATCCGATTGTAACACATTGTATTACGTTTTGTTGTAAGAATATTTACTGAAATTTGCATTATCAGTGACAATATATATATATGTTTCCTCCCATGCTAGTTTTCCAACTGTAAAGAAACTTTGTTTATCAATATTTGACATCAGATGTATTTATGTTAATCGTGTTTATATATTTTCAGATTTGCACGGTATAACTAATGAAACCTCTGATAATGACGCACCTGAACCACGATGCTGTTATGGCAACCACATCCTACTTTCACCTGGCACTCTTCAGATGATTCCGTATCTCTATCCGTTCACTATCGAATACAGCCTTTTGTTAGCTGGTGTTTGGTTCATTTTATGGCAAAATATTGGTCGACAACATTCCCATGCAAACCCTCACCCTTTCCACCAGAAGATCGATACCAAAGAAGGAATTGAGGAGGTCAATTATCAGAGCAACTTGTTTATTAGTGCTGATTGCCATGCCTCTAATAAAGGGCTATTTGCGGGCCTTTTTCTTGTGCTGATCAGCATCATCACTGTCATTATCTTCTTTGTGGCAATGAGTGGAGAAAAGTTCGTGATGACAGGCATCACTGTTCATACATTACAAGAAGGTATTCTAACAGGTCTCGCTTTAATCGCTGTCCTCATCTCTTTCCGTCAGACATCTCTACTAGACATCAACCTACACCCTATCACATTTCTGGATGATGTTCTCATGTTTATTCCTCTGCCTTTTTTCTTTGTAAACGGATTCCTATCTATAATGGCTGATTCTCATGCTCGCCATCACGTCAGAGTAGGGATTAATGTTCTCATTATTGTTCAGGTTGTGGTCCAAACTGTGTTCATTATCGACGGCTTGAGACGTTGCAGCAATTCCCACGCACTTCGTTACAAGAAGCCAGGAAGAGAACTGATCACCTTTCTCATCATCTGTAATCTTTCTATGTGGATAGTTAACACATTTGAACACAAGAGTGTCGAAAACTACCACGAGCAAACACACTTCTTTGGCTCTATATGGTCTATCGTCTCCCATGCCACATTGCCGCTGATGCTTTTTTATAGATTTCACGCATCTGTGTGCCTCGCAGATATCTGGAAGTCTGGGTATGAAAAGGGTGAATGAAATAAAATTTATTATAGGTGAATATTAATGTCTATATACGAACACAACACATTTTTTGTTGAGGAAGATTCATAATTATACCTATAATAAGCATTTCCCTCTTAAATGAAACAAACCTATAAATTAATTATAAAAACACCATAATCGTAGATGCTTTGCTGCAGATTGAGTGCAAACTAAATGTTAAACAAATTTCAGCTTTGTCTTTCAAAAGTAAAAATAGTAATTCAAAAAGGCTTACTATTCAATGGACGTACTCACTAGAAGTGACGATGAAATATCAACCATTGCTTTCGAAATTTAGTATTTTCGTTGTAAGTTAATTATCATCCTCCTTAAACAAGCCGCTTAATGAATTAGACCCAAATGTTCAAATACGACAGTTTTTGATATACTTCTAATAAGAAATATTTTTCTGAGAATCCGTTCATTGGATTACGTACTATAGCAGCGGCATTATATTTCCTCTACTGGTTATATTTCGTGTTGTTGATATTTTAAAGGTGTTTTAATATAAAATGTTAACACGGAGAGCCTTACTTGATAATATGAAAGGTATTTCAACTTAAAATGTTAACATGGAGAGTTTTACTTGAAAATATGAAGTCCCAGAACTGTGAGATATTTCCTTGGTATTTTGTTAATAAAACTTCAACATTTCGTAAAATGACATCAGACTATAAGTCATATCTGAAATACAAATAAAATATCAGCACAGCCAAAATACAATAAAATGAATACTCTTTAATTAACTTGTCTATTATTATTAAAGAGCTATAATCTGAAAACAAAACATAATCTATGTTAAAAATAAATATGAAAATTATCTGATGACTTCACCTCTTTAAAGCTTAATCTTTCACAGACACAAATACTAACAATTTGATAATGGTTCTGATTAATTTATCATTGAATTCAAATACAAAATTAAATAATTTATCTATTTCCAATATTTTTTCCGCTTATAGTGATTTTATATAATATTTCAACTCAATAGTTTGTTTTAGAGCAAAGTCTCATTGGAATACCTGCAATGTCTACTGCGTGGAATCGAACCACGGATTTTAGCGTTGTAAATCCGTAAACTTACCGCTTTCCCACCGACAGGCTTTAATTCAATCGTAAACAGTTTTTCTTTCCAGTTATAAAAACAACCAAAAAAAACGTTACCATACTATGACACATGAAGCATACAACGTCACAGATAAAGAAATATGCCTGTTTTTAAGTTATTTTCTAATTTTTCGGAGATTTCATAATTTGAAATGTGTTCGTAGTAAATATAAGTCGTCTTGTAGAAATAAATCACACCCACACATATATAACATTGTTGTAACGTATTCTATCGTAGGGCGAATCTCTTTGTATTATTTGGTAATATGAGCCAGACTTGGCCTGGTGGTGAAGGTGCTTGACTTGCAATCTGAGGGTCGCGGGTTCGAATCCCTGTCACCGAACATGCTTGCCCCTTTTAGCCATGGGGACATCACTATGTAACAGTCTATCCCACTCTTCGTTGGTATAAGAATAGTCCAAGAGTTGGCGGTGGGTGATGTTGACTAGCTGCCTTCCCTCTACTCTATCAGTGCTAAATTAAGGACAGCTAGCGCAAACAGCCCTCGAGTAGCTTTGTCCAAAATTCAAATCAAACAATTTGGTAAAAACAACGCTAAGTCCAATCCAATTAGCGATAATGATTTTTTTTTAGTTTGCTAGAGACTACGCCCACTTCCATACAAATTGTAGGCCTATGTTCACAAACAATGTTTGAACAGAAATTCCGAGACTATTTAACTTGCAAATAAACTTACTTTCAGAATTTCTTTGTTAATCAATTGATTAACTTAATACCACGACAACTCTCATTAGAAACACTAAACTGTTTGTTTGTAGTTAAGCACAAAGCTACACAATAGGCTATCTGTGCTATGATCATCACGGGTATAGAAACTCGATTTCTAGTGTTATAAGTCTACAGATTTACCATTGAAGGAAAACACTAAATTGAATGACTCGTTAAATATTTCACTAATCCCCGGTGGGTCAGTGGTAAGTTTCTTGATTTGCAATGCTAAAATCAAAGGCTCGATTCCTCGCGGTAGACAGAATGCAGATAGCCCGTTGTACAGGTTTACTCTAAACACACCCAACAACAACAATACTTCATTGAATCTACACATATTGATTACTTGTATTCATAACCTCGTCTCTCTAAATTCGACAGAATTTCTAGATTATTACGTCATCATGAACTTTATAGAGCTAACGTCGCCATCATGCTTAGCATCTCCCTCTAATAAGTAACTAAATTATAATATTGAGAATATAGCTTACAACAATATTACAAATATATAGGTACAAAAATATAACTACATTTGTGGATCTAATATCACGAGACTTCTATTAGATCTATAAATCATATCAAGGATATAAAAGCTAGTTTTATTTCAGTGAAAACAATGCCAGATATGTTAGAGACGTTTTTGTTCTATACTATAATTCGTGTGCACATTATTAAAATCGAGATATTTCCCGTCATTGTAACACAGTTATTTTCTTTAAACTAACTGATAGGTTGAATCGTCAAACATTATATTAGGTCGTCAAAAAAGTAATGTCGCTTTTTTAGATGAAAAAACTCGAACAACTTATATATAAAAACAAAACATTTATTAAATGAAATAGTCTCCATTCTTATCGATGATGCTTTTCCATCTTACAATCAGGTTGTTAGTACCCTGATTAAAGAAATCCCTTGGCTTTGAAGCAAAAAAACATGTCGATGTCCTCTTTATCACCTTCCACATTTGTACATGTTTTCCCATTAAGATAGTGTTGCAGTGAACGAAAAAAATGGTAATCTGATGGTGCCATATCTGGAGAATATGATGGATGGGGGAGAACTTCCCAACCAAACCCAATAATCTTGTGTTTCGTCAAACGCGCCACACGTGGAGAAGAATAAGACCTTTCCGATTGACGAGTGAAGGGCGTTTTTGATGAAGAGCTTGATTTAAACGTTCCAGTTGCTACTGTAGATATCTGCATTGACAGTTCGTTGTGAATTGAGGAGTTCGAAATGAATTAC
>NW_013666263.1:364250-375055 GCF_000517525.1 Limulus polyphemus
TGTTTTTTGTCTAGGACTGAGCCATTGTTTTTCGAGTTTAATATTCGCATAGAGAATCCATTTTTCATCACGGGTGACAATTCTGTCCAAAAATAGTTCACGCGCATTACGGGACAGAAGAGACGAAGCAGCACTCACACGCTGGAAACGGTGATCATCTTTATGGAGTTTTTCCATATTCCTTGAATGTTTACGTATTGTTTCATGAGAGACATGCACTTTCAGGGCCATTTTCACGAGTGTATTGCCTTAGGTTAGACTCAACAAGAGTCTTCAGAGCATCATTATCAATTCCAATATGTCGGCCCATGCCATAACAGGTTTTAAGGCTAAAGTCACCTGAACGAAATTTGTTAAACCGTTGTTAACACCTATGAACGCTCAAAATATTTCCATAAACGTCTTTGATATTCTTTGTAGCTACAGAGGCGTTGTTTCCCTTCTTGTATTCAAACAGCATTACATGCCAATATATGTCTCGTCGTGTGTCATCACTATAATGGATTAGAGTACACTAAACTTTACACATTATATAGGCTACACTAACGTCACGTTTAGACGGTTTGTTTAACTATTATACGTGATGTAGGTTTATTGGGAGGTGGTTAATGAAAGTGTTCCAAAACGCGACATTAGTTTCTTGACGATCTAATACTTTGATTTTAATCTACATAGTCATATTTTCATTCTTTCTAAAGTCTGTATGCATAATAAGAACAGAGAAGTGTTTTCAAAGTTGAGAAGGATATATTAAATATGGACTTTTGAGCTTGATAGTCGTATTTAATGGGTATTTTGGTTGAATAATCATGTCTGAGAAGTACTAAAACATAGTTAGAAAAATGCAGTTGGAAAGAAAATATTGTTTCTTACATTTTATTGTTACAGTTGCAACAAAACATCCAAAATATTAATTAAAACTCAAAATATTTGGCGAAGAATAAAAAGTTTGTTGGTTGAATTTTGCACAAAGCTACTCGAGAATGATCTACATTATTCGTCCCTAATTTTGAAATGACAGACTATAGTTGGCCATAGTTAAATTTCCCTGATTTATTCTTTCCTTGAGTTTACATACAAAACTGAATTTTTTTTTATTTCCAACATTGTTTATCTTATTTTCATCATTTGTCCCAAAAGTTCAAATTATTTGTTGTTTTTTTAGAGAAAAAAACTACTTTATAATTAAAAAAAAACTACTTTATTGTAATTTATTATTAATTATTTTATAATTCTGAACTAATAACCTATGAACGCTATACTACGTTATATTATATACTTTATTATATCAAATATTTGATAACTACATTATCTTACAAATAACTAATAGTTACTTAGTTATAGTAAAAAAAAAAAAAAACTCTTTTAGTCATCAGTTGATACTAATACAAGAAAACTGCTTCAAACTTCAAAGCTTTCGGTTTTCCAGTAAAATAATAACAACAAATGCGCATGTGTGATCACAGTTTGCTATAAAAAGCTGTTTGTTTGTTTGAATTGCACACAATGCCATTGGAGGGCTATCTGTGCCTAATTTTGAAGTGATAGTCAACACCACTTACCGCCAACCTTTAGTATACTCCTTAATAACGAATAGTGAGGTTAACCGTCAAGTTATAACACCCATATGACTTAAAGGGCAAGTACATAGGTGACTGGATTTTAACCGTAACCCTCAGATTGCGAGTCTAGTGTGCTAACCAGCAGGCCATGCCAGGTCAGCTAACAGTTTTCAGCAGATTATTTTTTAAATCAGCATACAGATAATCCTTCTTAAAATAGCGGCGAAATTTTATTAATTTAAGTTTCGATTAAACTACTTTTCCTGTTTTAATGAGTAGACGAAACTCCAGCCCTTGGATTAAGTTGACAACTACCTGCATTTTATATTAATAGAAATTTACTTTGATTATGGAGAAGTAAATATAAGAGAGAAATCTTATAAAAATGGAAATATGCTCTTACTTTTAATAAATAATATATATATATATATAGCAAAATTCAATTCAAAATTAAAGTCTAAGGCATCCACTAGACTATGTATTTTCCCAGTTTAATTTCAATATAATTAATGGTAAAAATATCAACTTACAGCAAGTATAGAGACATTTTTTGAAAACAAGTGATTTTTACAGACGGTCCACATGTGTGTAACGTCATAATACATGAAAATAATTATCGTATCCTGGTGAAGAATGTTTTTTTAAACATTGAGATTATTCAATAATGAGAGCAATCAATATTACTCTACAAGTTTACATAAACATGCGAGTTTCACACAAATTTAGAATCATTCAACAAATACTACAGGCATACTAAAATAAATAGTTTGTCCAAAATAATAATAATTCTTGGCATATATAAATATGGCAAAGCTAACCTTATCTGCCGCAATCCCTAAATTTGAACTTTTAACCAGTGGAAAGACACAGTCAGCAACATCTTATTATTCACGCTAACAGATTGTAGGGCTAGCTATTGAACTTGAAAAAGAGGAACCAAACAAGATAAGGATGGAAGTGGACATATAACATGATCACGTAACAGACTAAACCATCTCGACATTAAATGGAGAATATAATCCCTACATTATCGACTTCATCACTTTGTCTATCGAAACTTTGATGTTTGAATGGAATCCCAGCTTTCATCATTACATCTTTCCTTTAGAATACTACTTTTATGATTATTTTACAATAGAGTAACCTTTTACGATTGAAAATTCTGGTTTTATTTGTTGTGCCAGTGAGGAAACCAGTAATGTAGGATTTTATTCTCTATATAAAGACGAGACAGCTTAGTCTGCTACGTGATCATCAGCGATCAAGTGATATGTCCACTTCCATCTCTATCTTGTTTGGCTCCTTTTTTTTTTCAAAATCAGTAATCAGCCCTACATAGCTTTTTATTTATCGTTAATGCTTTTTCCTAATATTTGTTTGTTTACTTTTGGCGTACGTGGGTTACTAGGTTATAGAATGTATTATAAAGCTTTATAAATTTTGTATATAATAATAATAAAACAAGTATTCAAAGATCGTGAATACTGTTTTGCTTTATCAAATAACGATAAAATTATAGTTACTGCTAAAAACTGGTAGGCACTAGACCTGTTGAAGAAAAATAACGACGAATGAAAATAAGAAATCTCTGGTTTGGCTCTTCACCAATTTTTGACTTTTGGGACGCTCTGGATAGCTGAAAAGCGACATATACACTGGAGATAGATCGACTATGCCAGGTAGCTTTTTATATCTAGCTTCTGATGACCTGTAGAGAAGAAAATCCAGATTACTTTTGTATTGCTTTAATGGGGGTGTCCGTGCCATCCATACGTAAAGAGTGCTAGCGCACTCTCCGCCAATGCATCTCCAGAATAAAGTTTAGGGAATATACTATGGTATCGCACAGATTCGAACTTGGCTTGCTATTTCCGGAATCTAGAGTTCTAGTTCAGGGCCAACTTGGTGAAATAAGTGTTGGCAAAACGAATCTTAATTTTAACAATAGCAAACAATCGATCACGTATATCATCTAGGGTGACAGTATATTTTACTATATATATATAAAACAAACACATAGCAACTAATAGCGTAAACCATTGAATTCTGACTGCAAATCATTACGACCAATACCCGTGTGCACCACTTCCCATATTTTAACATTTGGTAACAGCGATCAAAGACCAAGAAAATTCATGAAATTTTTTTTTACAAGTTTTCATAAGTTTATGATTTTATAAATGATGAGGAGTATATATACGTAACTACCAATCAGAAGTTGGCGGCTATAGCTCTACGACATTCTCTATCTCTACTGAGATGAATAACTTGTAACGTCGACAATCTAATAATTCTTTTGATGTTTTCTGACCGTGGCCACTTCTGTCCATGTCTTCCTCTTGCTCGTTTTTACTGCTGCATATCCTGTTTAGAGTTTCTATTACCAGATCACCTCGTTTCATTATGCTTAATTTTTTAAGATAATATCTATACGTACAAACGTGTAGATAATTAAGTAACTTTCGAATGACGAACAAAGTAAATTAAATTCAAGGAAATAAAAAATATAATATTTGTAGACAAAAGTTATTTTATCTGTAAAATGCATAAGTTAACAAAATTAAAAAAAGAACGAAACCGAAGCACTATCACTACAGTACAGACGCCTTCATTTTGCGTCAGTCATGTGACCTATTAAAAGATTTGTTATGAATCCCACTGACTTACCAATGTTAAAAACTTCTCGAGTTTATCACACAATAAAAATCTTAGATATACGTGTTTTTATATTGCAGCACGGTTCATTGTTTTCCAACTGTACAAACATTTTATGAAGTCGATAAAGCAACGAATGTTATAGAAATATATAAGATGATAATTTATAATTAATTTTTTAGATTTATTGAAATTATTTATATATTTTGAATTTTCTTGTCAAATTTTTCCATACATTAAAACCTCAAGACTTGATCAATATTTATTGTATTGGTTCTACAATAACATCAAAATTTAATCCAGAACAAATTACTTGTTCGTTTGTTTTCTGAATTTCGCGCAAAGCTACACCACCAACCGCCAACTCTTGGGCTACTTTTTTACCAATGAATAGTGGGATTGACCGATACTTATAACGCCCCCTCAGATTGCGAGTCGATCGCCCTAGCCGTCTGGCTAACAAAATACTAGTAATCTGTTCACGTAAAAATTTAATCCAGAACAAAATATTTGTAATCGTTAGTCAGAACACAACAAATTTCATATTTTGATGATTGCTTTTATGCATTTGCTCATAACGCTGTTAAAATCATTAATACAGATCATTTAGAATGAGGTTACGAAACATTTTTAATCATTTTGTGTGCTAAATATTTTTCGTATATTTTCTGAAATTATAGCTTAAAAATGAATAGTTACAAAGTTATGTTGAGATCGATATGACATGCTATTAAACTCTTAGTCAAAACAATAGGACATTCCATTAAACTCTTGGTCAAAACAATAGAACATTCCATTAAACTCTTAGTCAAAACAATAGGACATTCCATTAAACTCTTAGTCAAAACAATAGGGCATTCCATTAAACTCTTAGTCAAAACAATAGGACATTCCATTAAACTCTTAGTCAAAACAATAGGGCATTCCATTAAACTCTTAGTCAAAACAATAGGGCATTCCATTAAACTCTTAGTCAAAACAATAGGGCATTCCATTAAACTCTTAGTCAAAACAATAGGACATTCCATTAAACTCTTAGTCAAAACAATAGGACATTCCATTAAACTCTTAGTCAAAACAATAGGACATTCCATTAAACTCTTAGTCAAAACAATAGAACATTCCATTAAACTCTTAGTCAAAACAATAGGACATTCCATTAAACTCTTAGTCAAAACATTCTTCTACTCTTTTACTTAAATATCGTGTTCTATCTTTAAGTTTTAAAGCACTTCAAGAATTGTAGTCAGATTACTTTGTGACTTTTGATCTAATGCTTTATTTTCTATTTTGAAATACACAGACATATCAATCGCTTTAATAAATGAAAATTAACTTATAAAATCCTCTAATGTGTTTTGTGCTTCTCACAAGGTTATTGCTGCATCACAACCGTTAACCAATAGAGGCATTCAGAGTAGCAGCTACACATGTTTGTAAGTTAAGGTGATAAAAGTAATCTGTAATATAGCACGTGTTTCCTTCCATAGCGATTTCGCTTGTTGATAGCGTGACTAAGCTTTTAAAATGAGATATATCAAGTTTATCGAGAAGTATCTTGTCAATATGAACGCATCATTTCGTTCATTAAATGAACCAGTTGGCTTCATAACAGTGAGAAATAATACAAACAACATGGATGATTCGCCAGTTTTATTTATTGCGCCATATAATGACTGCTTCAGATCTCTAATCCGAATTTAGAGACTGTAATAAGGCGTGTTTTCTTATAGCAAAGCCACATCGGGTTATCTGGTGTGTCCAGAGAGAATCGAACCCCTGATTTTAGCGTTGTAAGTCCGAAGACTTACCGCCGTCCCACTGCGGAAAGACTGTAATAAAACCAATGATAAAGGTTGATGTTATGTATGAGTCATTTACACTTTATTATTTTATGACATAAACAACTCTTTAGACTTAATTACATTTTACGTCAGTCTGATTTTAATTATTACAAAATATCAAGACTTATGGTTAGTAAGGTATAGTACAGATTGTTGCAGCGTTTGTACTAACATTCAGTTGTAAACCACCCACCGTCGACTCTTGGGCTACTCTTTTATCAACGAATAGTGGGATTTACCGTCACATTATACATCCCCACGGCTGGAAGGGCGAGCATGTTCGGTGACGAGGGTTCAAACCGCGACCCTCAGATTGCGAGACGAGCACTTTAACTATTAACCATGGCAGGCCTCAAAATTAATGACGGCTTACGCAGATAACTCTCGAATAGCTTTGCGAGAAATTCAACAAAACAACTAATATTAAGAGCGCGTATTTTTCTTTTATATTACAAATACATGTACTTTTGTTAAGGACTGACGACTGTACAACTTGTGCATTAACAGAACTTCTTGTCACGTCTACAGATATCTTTCTTTATATTTAAGAATGCTAGATATGTTTACAGTTTTTTTCTGGGCTTCACGAGGTCAAGTCAGTTCAAGAATAATTTAACAATCTAATTAATGTGAAAGTTATGATAAATTACAATCCGAAAATAATAGGATAGTGATTTATTTAATCATATATAACTGAAACCTTGTGTTTTTATATTGTTCATTATATACATTTTAGTTGCTTCATTATTTAATCTAGTCATGAAAATTCAGTTTATGTGTGGATAGCATATGACTGTTTTGTAATTAGTAATTAGATAGTGTGGTATATCTAGGTAAAATTGAATTAACGTTAGAGCTACACCAGATACATCCGTTTGTTAATTGGAGATTCGATCAGAATATCGATAACAGAGTAATACTAAAAACGTTTACTGACTGAATCGGTGTTAAATGAAATAAAGAGACTGGATACAAAATGAGCAATGGTTATAATGGGATGCAAAAGAAACACCTCCTTCGGTGTTTAAAACACGTTGAAACGTCATTTTCACTGCATCTTCTCTTCTAACTGTTCAAGTTGAAACAATATAACAGATGTATAGATGAAGACGAAATATTAGGCTGTCTTAATGAAACGTTCCTTAGTTTGCAACAAACTTCGCATTTACTCAGTGACTAGTCATTCTCATTAGAACACAGGTGGGGCTGTAACCTCTAAATATCACGTGCACAACCACTGATATTGATATCCTTACACAACGTGTCATATTAAACAATTTTCTCCTCAGACGGTAAAAGGTTGTTGTTTGTTATTATGCACAAAGCTACACAAAGAGCTAACTGTACGCTACCCACCGTGGGTATCGCAATCCAGTTTCTAGTGGTACAAGTCCGCAGATATACCACTGTTCCACTGGGGGGGTCGGTAACAGGTGTTACCACTTTAGAATACAAAAAAAGAACAAAGGTAACTTGAAACAAGATCAACTTTAAGGTTTTCTCGACATATTCATAACAAAAAATGAATTATAAATAAATAAAAGTACAAGAAAATAGAAAAACGCAAGATAAGTTCAGATATCATGTTAGAAACCTGAGTTATCCGAAGTTAAATACGTGGTTCTAAGATTTGAATCAAATAATTTATAATCTTATACTTAGTGCCTCGAAAATTATTATTCATAACATACTGTTCCATGTAAAATGCAAGTGAAAACTTAATCAGAAAAAGAATTCTTATGACAAGAATTTACTGAGTTGAGTTTACCATGGAAAAATAAGACATTAAAAATGTGCTATAGACTAACCCGTTTCTTTGTTTTAGCGCACAGCTGCAGAACGGGTTATATGGGCCATGACTGCCACTAATACTGAACCTCAAATTCTAGAAGTATAACCTCTCAAGCTTACCACTGAGAGAATTGAAATTAGAATTTTCAACCCAAATGGGCCCCTTATATTCACTCCGGCTAAACGGTCGGGTCAGGAGATCCACCTTAACTAATATCTAGTCTATCACCTTTCACTGGAATAAACTAAGTATTCACTCACTATAGTAGTGGTCTAACTTAGAGGGCTTGAAAGCTGCCATCTGCTGAGCCATTAGTTAAACCAACAATTCTGCTGTGTTTGCTGTTCAGCAAAATATGGGCAATTTTTTTGCCAGTGCCCCACTAGTCTACAAATGAAGCAAATACTTCACTCTTTCATCCTGGATGATGTCCAAGCAGAAGCATCTGCATCTGCTATAGTGTGTATCCCATGGGTGTACTTTGTGGTGGAATGTTCCTCATTGGTGGAACTGGATAGCCCTGACGCTCCACTGGAAACCAGTGTGGCTGCATCACAGTGCCAGGATTTGTGGGTGGCTGATTAATTCTTGGTTCAGGTCTAGCCTGACATGACAGAGGTGCATGAGTAGTCAGTCCATTTGAGGGGTAACCACAATAGCTATTGCTATGGGCTTTTACTTTCTAACAACTAGTCCTAAGTGAACATTTCAAATTGTATTGCCATGGAAACTGCGCAATCTGCACATGCCATTTCTGGGTAGGTCTTTCTGTGCAGTTGGCATAGATCATTTGCATAGGCAGCCAGTTCTTTGGTGCTGACCCTCTTCTGAGCCTTGAATTTGGCCCAATAAATCACTAATTTGCCACTGTAGTTCATACATGACTGTCTTCCAGTTTTACTGCTGCTCTCCTTCCAGATGTTCAACAGCATCGAGGGTCAGACTACCTAAGCTCAGGGACAGGCTGTTCAAAGCCATCTATTCCACGCAGTTACCTGCCTGAAATGATTTATGAATCATTCTAGGTCCTTTTTTACCATCCCCTTGAACATTGGAGGTGTAATCTGTAGGCTTTGTACACAGGGACAGCTAGTCAAAACTTCTCCTTTGAGATTCTAACTAATGAATGCCAGGTGGAGGTGCCACCAATGTCATCAATTACAGATGGAACCTGTTAATATGGACTCTAACTCCCCAACAGGTTCAAGATGACAGGATGATGTGTTACCGAAAGCAGCTCATCATGCAGCCCTGCACGACCACAAGTATCATAAAGATGCTGTCAAGGTTACAGGGAACCTTTCAGTTTTGAAAGGCACTTCCTCCAAAGGTTATGTTCTTCACCCATAGGGTACCATTGCTTCACCGGCTAGGAAAATAACTCTGACTGGTGAAGATAATTCTCCAGTGGCAAATCCAGTCTCTTTCCACTGGTCTAGGGCCATGGTACTTTGATTGGTAACAGTTTAGAAATCCTGTAGACACCTTCCAATGTAGTCTTGGACTCTCCATGCATTATTCCACTTTGATGACTTTCAGTCATTCATGCTTCTCTTCTGCAAACAATTCTCTGTGGTATCATTTGCTCCAGTGGTTTAGGTACTCCAGATATGAATAAATCCCAGTGTTTGCACTTGCAGGTTGATCAATGTCGTGGACTATCATATCACATGGGTAAAAGTCAATGTCCAGGAGAGGGCTTTTCATTGATTACACACGTCTTTCTTGTAGCAAACTAGCTCTCTTGGTTGTAAGTACTTCTACTTTGTAAATAAGCCATTCTCAATTCAAAATCATTCTTTTAAACTTATTAAATATAAGAGATCACGTTAGGGCTAGTATGCACATTACCAAAACAAAAATTTCACAATGAATCCTATGTTCACAGCATCAAAATTTCTCCTTCCTATTTATATGTGGTATTTTCAGGTAAAACTGATTTCTGCACAAGTATTAGACACTTCCAATAGCAACAACAGGTTGAGCAGGAAATCTGGGAGTGATCTAATTGGTAAACTTGACTGAGCCTTTCAGCATATGACATAATAAAACTGGGCAAATTGTGAATAAACACAATCTTTATTATGACTAACAAAAGAAAAACACATTCTAAAAGATTGTGATTAAGTCCAAAGCTTTCTCCCTCTCAAGATAAATCTATGCAGAGCTAAACTCACTGATCCCAAGCTAGAACTGAATTATGCAATAAAGATTCAATCTAACAAGTAAACTTGGTTTCTTTGTTCAGTCAACAGTGATATCTTGTAACTCGTTCTCACAGCATTCATCAGTTGTAACATTCAGATATTCATCCACTTGGCCATCAAAAGATACTGCAGTCACTGACCCTTCTAACATTTAAGTAAAGTAGATCACAACATCCCCTCAAGTATGGTAAATACTATCTGCTATAGAGAACAAAGAAACAAAGCAACAAGAACCAGGCAATTTCAACAGTTTTCTGGATCATGCATTTATGCTAAAATCACATTGAAACTAGATATATTAAAATTTGAAAACTTTTATATTACTAAAAGAAGATAGAAAACATAATATACCTGCAAATCACGAAAGATACCCAACTAATGAAACAACACATTTTAATCATTATAAGTTATATCATTTGAACATTGTATCTAATTAGCTATAATCAGTACTAGGTATATATTTTTAGTTCTGAACTATGTATGTAACTTTCTTTGATCAGAAGTTAATATTAATCAGTCTCAGAATGTCTACACAGGTGTTATCTATTTTGCATTTATAACAAAGTAGCACCAAATATAAACAGTGAGACCCAAAATACACCAGGAGTATATATATATATATATATATATATATATATATATATATAGTATATACGTATAGTACTTAATTAAATAAGTATAGCACACGAAGGAACGTAAAAACTATTAGTTGTCGTTGTTCGTAGTTAGTTTTAAGTTAGTAGTT
>NW_013666263.1:375076-379188 GCF_000517525.1 Limulus polyphemus
GGTTAGTATATTTACGTTCTATTATTAACTAAACGTAAGACACAACTAATAACTAAGTAGAGACCAAACAACACACGAGTAGTATATATATATATATATATATATATATATATATATATGTATATACGTATAGTCTAATTTAAAATAGATGCACACAAGGGGCAAAATCATTTGTGTCTGTTCGATGTTTTTAATGAGTTATTTTAAATGTAGGAATTCACTGTATATCTTTCACAGTATTCATTGTCTTGATTGCAATGTAATAAATTCAAGAACCAAACATCTTGTAGAAAAGTAAACTAGTTTGATACCAATGGTTGTATCTGGGTTACAATATTTTCAGAGTACTGTGATATGAAAAAAACAAGACATCTATAACAGAATAAAAAATATAACACAATGTGAAATATTTCAACATGTAGGCTTTAATAAGATAGAAGCCTTTTTTTTCAAAAGAGTAATGTTACTTAAAACATAAATATTAAACATAAGCAACATAAAGTGAGAGTTACCTTTATTCACATCTTCGTACATAATTCTTAGTTGTTTTGCACTTCATAATGAGCATGTTTCCAGCTGTAAAAACTCTCCACATATAGCATAACATACAGCAGTAAACTAAAAACCCGTATGTGAAAAACTTCAGAAAATCTACAGCATATGTCACATCCAGCGGACAAGCTTTCCCTTTATCAAATGACAAGATTTCTACTGACTGCACTACAGTGACTATATGATAAAAGCATTACAGAAAAGTGGATGACCAAAGTTGCAGAATCCACATATACAAATCATCAACCATTAAGAATCTACAGTAATTATTCACAAGCTTTTTTAAATATAACTTTCTTATTTTAGTTAAATAACACAGATTCTGGATCTTCATTGCCAAGTTGTTTGATGTGCCGCAGAACATCCTTCTTTGTAATAATTCCAAGTAGTCGTCTGAAACATGAAATCTTGGATTACTGGTTTAATAACTTAGTTATGATTTATTATTTCCCTAAAAGGTTATTAGGCTTTTGTATGTAAAAAGATACATTTATAATCTTTTGGGGAACAACAAATAAAAATGAACTGTTTTCAACCTATGTCAGTGTTTTAACCATATAAGTTACTGAAAATATTACTCCTTATCTCATTAGTGTTACTGGACAGCAACTAGCAGAATTCTTGACTTGTTAAGCAATCAAGTCTTTATAATTTATAATCTTAATGCCATTTGTTAGAGTACGCTAGAAATTAAGTTTTAACTAAATTCACACCTTTACTATGCACTTCTGTAACTTTTTGAAAAAGAAACAATTGAGATTAAGAAGATTTAAAAATCACACACATAAGGTTTCATAAGGTTGGTCAAATAATCAGTTATCAACTAATGAAGGCTCCGGTGTTTAGCCCAACATTCTTAATTTAAGTCATATTACATAGGATTTTAGACCAGGAAAATATGTGAATTATCAATTCTTCCATCCACTTGACAGGCTTGCTGGATATTGATGTAATAGTAACAAAGTAAGAAATACAGCATGTGATGTTTGATATTTCCAGCCAATTTAGCAGGGACATGGACTTGTTGTCAGTTTTATCTTCTTAAAACAATTACAGAGGTTTTAAATTTAATATGTAGTTCTCATCAAAATATGAATGTCCATCACATTGAAAATTATATATATATATACTCATGATTAAAACTTAAGATTTTGAACATTTTTGGTTTTTATGAGATGTCAAGTCACTTATTCATCCATATAAAGCCTATGCACAACTGAATAAAGCCTAGAATCTGATTTGTCATTTTTAAAGAAAAATACTGTATTTGCTAATGTTTCTTGGACTATACTGTATGCTATTAGTTTATAACTGTGTCAATTACAGAAACCTTATATATATATATATATATATATATACAGACACACACACAAACAAAAAAAAAGTATATAGATACACTTAAAAACCATCCTCTATCAAAAGCCAATGTTTGTTTATGCTAGATATTTTACATATTGGTCACATCTACTGTACTAATATTAACAAATTTGTAAAAACCTAAACAGTTCCTAATATAAATGTAAACCTAGCCTTATCAGTTTTACTTACGAATGTACATTTTACATAAATCCAACTTAAATGAAATGATTAGTATTACCTTATGAAAACTTCTGGATACAATTTTAAATTCTAGAGAAAGTTTAAAAATTTTAATATAGCAAATACATGCCATAAACTGTGGCTTTGGTTAGAGTGCAGAAAAAACTAAGAGTCTTACCCATTATGAATAACTAGAACTTGTCTTAATCCCAACTTACAAAACATGTCAATGACTGTTTCTACAGGAGTCTGATCTGTGATCGTAATTGGAGCCTATAATAAAACAACAAATTCACTACAAATATTCACTAAACATTTTCCTTTTTGTTTTAGTTCCAATAAATTAAATTACTCCAAAGTTTTATCACTTTTTTTAGAACTAATATCATAAGTAATCAATCAAGAAAAAAGTCAGGTATTTGCAAAAACAATGACACATACCTGAAAGTATTTTCATGTGAATATATTTGGAAAACTGTTTACCAAAACTCTTGAATTAATCCTTTTACATAAATGAAAAACTGGCAGTCATGTCTTTTATAGCATTATAATACATGTACATGGCTCCTTTTGTTTGCTGATTTCTTTTTTGAATTCTTCTAAGTTGGTTTTTGAAAGAATGCTTTGAAATACAACACTTCATGATGTAACTAACTAAGTATTAAAACACAGGACACAACAGAATGGGATATTTAGAAACACAACACTTAATGATGTAACTAAGTATTAAAACATAGGACACAACAGAGCAGAATATTTTGAAACACAATACTTCATGATGTAACTGAGTATTAAAACACAGGACACAACAGAGTACAATGTTTTGAGACACAATAATTCATGATGTAAATAAGTATTAAAACATAGGACACAACAGAGCAGAATATTTTGAAACACGATACTTCATGATGTAAATAAGTATTAAAACATAGGACACAACAGAGCAGAATATTTTGAAACACGATACTTCATGACGTAACTAAGTATTAAAACACAGGACACAACAAAGTAGAATATTTAGAAACACGATACTTCATGATGTAAATAAGTATTAAAACACAGGACACAAAAGAGTTTGTCCCTATACTCAAAATTAATGAAATTCTAGCTGAATAAACCTTCAATATAAAACATACTAAACTGAGTTTGGTTTTTAAATTCTTTGACTTCACACATGTTTTTCCTGGCTAATGATGTAGCATTTTGTAGTAAATCTGAATTAAAGATATAGATGTTAAGATATTACATACGTCCATAATAAGTAAACTAGATTTTATGTAGATTCATATGTGCTTCATTGTAGAATTCACAAACTTGTAAGGTTTCACATATTTTCGCAACGATTTAAAAGTCTGGGTGAATAAATGTGAAAAGTCTTTTTAGTGACACACCCAACAAAATTAAGTTTAAAACAGAGAAAGGTTCAAACAATTTCATCAAAAGCTATAGGGTTAAAAAACAAAAAAAATCATTCATATAATAAGTTTATATTATTTTGTAAACCTCTTTGATCCAATAACTTTTTCTATCATTAATCAACCAAGTTTCCACGTGTGACAAATTTAGTCTCCAATATCTGATTATTACATGGAAAAGATACTATCATGTGTAAACAGTTAGTAATAACTAAAGTTATAAACTTTGAAAAACATACAATGTCCAATAAGCATTGCAAAGACTTACACATAATTACCAAATACCTTCAGTTAAAATAGTGTGTGGAATCTTCTAATGGTCATTAATTAATTAAAAATATATATACTGTGGTCAAAACTTGAATCCATGACTGCCATGTAAAACAAATAATTTATGAAGAACATTACATTAAGTTAAAAATCTTGTTAATTAATCAGTATAACAAAGGATGTGAAAAAATGAAAAACAACATATTATGAAGCTTCAAAAGTTATGACAACCTAACAACCATGAAATTAGAGCATCATCAAATAAACATGTTATAAACATTCCTATGTGAAATTAGAGCACCATCAAATAAACATGTTATAAACATTCCTATGTGA
>NW_013666263.1:380122-384065 GCF_000517525.1 Limulus polyphemus
TGAAGCAAAAAAAAAAAAAACATGTCGATGTCCCCTTTAACACCTTCCACATTTGCATACGTTTTCCCATTAAGACGGTGTTGCAACGAACGAAAAAGATGGTAATCTGATGGTGCCATATCTGGATAATATGGTGGGTGGGGGAGAACTTCCCAACCCAACTCCATAATCTTGTGTTGCGTCAAACGTGCCACGTGTGGACGTGCATTGCCGTGGAGAAGAAGAACACCTTTCCGATTGACGAGTGAAGGGCATTTCTGATGAAGGGCTTGATTTAAACGTTCCAGTTGCTGACTACAGATCTCTGCATTGACAGTTCGCTGTGGATTGAGGAGTTTGAAATGAATTACTCCTTTGATGTCCCACCAAATGCAAAGCATCACTTTCTGGGGATGGAGTCTAGGTTTTGGGGTCGGAAGTGGTTTTTGTCTAGGACTCAGCCATTGTTTTTGGTGTTTAATATTTGCACAGAGAATCCATTTTTCATCACTGGTGGCAATTCTGTCGAAAAACGGTTCATGCGCATTACGTGCCAGAAGAGACAAAGTAACATTCATACGTTGGAAACAATGGTCATCGGAGAGTTCATGAGGCACCCAAAATCTTCTTTATGGAGTTTTCCCATATTCCATAAACTTCTTTGATATTCTTTGTGGCTAGAGAGGGGTTGTTTCCCTCCTTGTATTCAAACAGCATTACGTGCCAATTGTGTGTCTCATCGTGTGCCATCACTATTAGGGATTAGAGTATACTAAACTTTACACATTATATAGGCTACACTAACATGACGTTTAGGTAGTTCGTTTAACTATTATACAAGATGTATGCTTTTTGAGGGGGGGGGGGGAATGAAAGTGTTCCAAAACGCGACACTAATTTCTGAGGACCTTATACTTCTCTGACAATTAGTATAATTTTTAGATGTATTGTTTCACACTTTTGTTCATGGTACTTGTATCTATCAATCAATTTAATAAATCTATCTATCTATATATTAGAGGAAATTGAATTACTCCAATTTGATATTTTTAAAATATTAGTTATTTCTAACTAAAATCTTTTTAAGAAGTCCAGTTTATGAACATGTGTAAAAAGACCTCACCATATCCAAGATTTTTCGAAGTTTCACAGCAGTAGGACCTGACACAGGTTGAGGTAAGTGAGAAGTAAACAACACATAAGACTCTCCAACTACTCCTTCCTGTGTCTTTTTGGCATTACCTGAAAACATTAAAAGAATGAAACATTAGAGATTAAGTTGACACATGGCATGTTCTTACAAAAATCTTTTAAACTTTTAAAAATATTAGTCAATTTGAAAATGAATATTCATTAGCACAGATAAAAAAAAAGGAATATTTCAAGAACCATTATACACAGTGACTTTAAGGTTTAGTTATACATAAATAAATAGGATTATAGAAAGACAGAGAAACCAACATTTCAAAGAATAATAGCTGTTTATCAGAATTTTAAACTCCTAAAGCAAAATAGTTCTAAATTTAAGCTTGAATGATTTCCAATTTCTTTTACAATGTGGTTGAAGTATATACAAATAGATATTATTTAAAGCTATTTGTACTTTACAATTTAGGGTAAGGCGATCACAAAAACATTATTCTAAAACTCCATATAATATCACAAAAGGTCATGAGACAAGTTTGGTATAATCCCAAATGTATCCCCATTGAGAGAAGGTCTCCTGGATGTTTTTAAAGTTGATTTATTTTTCTATTGTAATGCTGTTCACCCAAATATAAACAAAATTAGCCGAGAAATAAAAAAATTAAGACTAAAGCTAATAATACCTAATTCAAAAAAGTTTGCAACACATTTTTCTAAAGCTTTGTTTTATACAACTTTTACTGATTTTGTCACATGAGAATAGATGAGCCAGTTATGTTTTATATTCAGATTTTTAGTTTGTCCAAAAAATAAAGAAATTATATGAATATTTCTCACCCAATGCTAATGTAAGATCCTTTCTTAGTACAAAACCCACCAAATACTGAGATTCTTGGGAGACAACCACAGGAAAACCATTGTGGTCAGTAGACTTTAGAACGTTCTCTGCAAAACAATGCAGTTTATATAAACATTGTTAAAGAAGGAACATTAGTATGATATACAAGTTCAGTATTACGCTAGAGTTTGTTACACATCTTGACTACTTGTAGGTGATTGTGACACAGACTTGAAGCATTACACTCAGAAAATTGTATGGTCTGAAAAACAAGTGGCTAACAACAAAAAACTGACATCCACTTTAATTTAAGACAATAAGGTGATTGAAACTTATTGAATTTTTATCAAAATCAAGTACAGCGAAGTAGTTAATAACAATGTTAAAAGTATCTCAATATTTAACATTTTTTAAAAGTAGATCCTTTAAGACATTTTCAATATCAGTATAATGTACTTTTTTTAAATAATTATTAAATATTGTAATGCAAAAATGTTCAAGTCTGATGTTTTGACTAAGAAACTACAAACTTTTAAAAATATTTTACATATGTATATATCTATATATTCTTTTTTTACATATACTTTGTCATATAGTCAGTATCATGCTTGAATGAATTAACAAGTTTTCCAATGTCCCCATTTAGCAAAGCCATAGCACTGGAACAAGCTCAAAGAAATCAGTATAGTCATGAAAAATCATTTCACCCTGATACTAGTAATGTTTGATGAGTTGCCAATTTAAGATGAACAAATATGGTAGTCTGATAATACTCAATGATACTAGCTAAGAGCCATGCATACGTTTCTGTCTGAATGTACAATTTTTAAAAGTTGCATATACAAATATACTAGTAATGTGCTTATATATTTCATGGTATACTATTTAAGAACCAGACTTAAGTTTATGTCAGAATGTAAGACAAAATGCATTTTGTTTCTATGAGTATTGTGTGTAAATGACCTCTGTTCTTATGGCATATATATAATGAGAAATGAGGGTGACATTTCAAGATGTTATTTTAACTAAAAAGGAATTCAGTATGTCTCTTCATAGGGAGAGCATAAATATCTAAAAATAAAACCTACACAATTTCTAAACTATTCAACTATATGTTATATAAAAGTAAAAATCTAATTTATTTGATAAAACATAAGAAATATTTACATTTTTCTTTTTTTATGTTACTCTACATAGTGGTTGGTTGGTGCTTTATGGCGCAAAGCAGCAAGGCTATCTGCGGCAAACAACCAGTAAAAACAATGAAAGTAAATTAAAGTAAAATGTAAAAATACAGCGAGTTAAAACCAATGCATGTTGATAAAAGAGTTATATAGAATTAAAAATACCTATAGTGTGTAAAAAATTAAAAATACAATCTAATCGGACAGTGTCACCATTACCAATGACACTGTCCAGAGTCAGGGGTAAACTTTTAGATAAAATGTCTCTAAAATGGTGCCGCCGCTCACGGTCGTAACGACGGCACGACAGTAAATTGTGGGCTATTGTGACTTGAGTGTCACAATGGCTACACATCGGTGGGTCAATACCTGATAAAAGAAAACGATGGGTTAAAAAACTATGACCAATGTGTAGCCTTGCCAGGACTACTTCCTCCTTCCGATCCTTACGGAAGCAAGACGGCCAAAGACCAACAGAAGGTTTGATCTGGAAAAGCTTATTATGGCATTGCTCACTCCAAGTCGACTGCCAACTGGCACGAAGAAGCACCTTGAAGACAGGACCGTAGTCCATGTATGGGACAGGCACAGCCGTGATGGCACCAGAGCAGACGGACTTAGCTGTGGTGTAAGCGGGCTCGTTCCCGTGAATACCGACGTGGCCAGGGATCCAGAAAAACTGGATGGAAATAGAAGATAGCAAAAAGTGGGCCAATCGGTATTGAATATCGATGAGAAAAGGGTGAGAACTAACGTTAAGCCATTCCAGGGCCAATAGAGAGCTAAGAGAATCAGA
>NW_013666263.1:385065-395165 GCF_000517525.1 Limulus polyphemus
CACTCGTAGGAGTCATGGTCCTTGCCACCACAATGAGCACATGTCACAGAACCACGACAAGATGTCTTTGAGTGACCGAACTGCTGACACTGAAAACATCAGACAGGGTTGGGAATATAGGGCCGTACCTTACAGTTCAAATAACCTACCTTAATGGCGGCAGGTGGACGTGGTGATGAAAAAGCCAAAATCAAGACTGAGGTCGGCACCATAATTCCATCTTGATGAGTGGAGATCCTTCAAACTGACAAAACTCCTTGGTTGGAGAAACCAGCAAAGATCTCTGATTCGGGGATAGACTTCAAGTCCCTCTCAACAATAACTCCTCGTGAGAAGTTCAAGGAAGCGTGGGGAGTAACCTCAATGGGTATATCCCCAATGGCCTTTGAATTCAAAAGAAGTTCACTGTGCTTAACTGTGGAAGTTTCTACTAAGATGTCTCCAGAACGGAGCTTCTTAACTGACTTTGGAGAGCCAGCAAGCCCCTCTAAGCCCTTCTGAATAAAAAAGGGAGCCATTTGCCCTAAAGATTTATCAGACAGTGAATGCAGGATCAAAAAGCGAGGTACAGGTGTACTTTGTGATGGAGACTGCTGTTCAGTCTTCTAGGTGTGGTCGTTTACCAATTTGCAGATTTTTAAATTTTTTTTTTATTTGGAATGGGGGGATCCATAATTAAAGAGAGAGGTTCAGTGCCCACTGACCCCACCCGCCATGGAGTCCTACAAGGGGACGCACTAATATGTCAAACAAGGACACTGCAGCAACGCCAGGGTTTCGTGAGCACTATACCCAAACACCAGTATCAGACACAATGTCCACAACACCCGTTGAGAATGCCCAACACCGGTACTCGGTTGACCCTAGCCCCAGTGGACCAACCGATTGACCCTAGGGGGCCACCCGTCTATAGAAATACAAGGCCAAAGTGGTGTGTTGCAGTGTCCCAGACACCACTCAACCACCAGGATCCTCTCCTCCCCTTCACGAGTCACCATGCGCGGCAAACACGAGGGTGGATGTTTAGATCCCTGAGAAAGTAACTGAAAATACAGAACCTTCCCTGGGAGGTCCCCTCACCACGTACAGGAATCCACGTCGAAGGGCTCTACATAGTGAGCGCACTATATTTCTTTCAATTCTTACACATCCATTATTCTTTTAGGTGTTCCAAAGAGGAGCAGTAGATTTAAGAGTTCTCTTGTAATTAACTTATTATTCTAAATTCCAACATACATTTTTACTTTTAATACTGACAAAGTGAAATTTCAATATCAATATTTTTGTATTATGTTAGTACAATAGTTCTTTCAATCGATCAATTTAGATTATCAGTTTTATTGACTGGAAATGACAAACACTTGATCTGAAATACTCTATTATTGAAAGGTCATACTGCTTTACTAACCAATTTTATCAAAGTTACAGAAAAAAAAATTATATTTATAACAGTGATGTCAGTATCAAGAAATTCTGTTTTCGTGATATAAATAAAAGATTGTCAAACAATACATGAAGGAATGACAACAATAATTTGTAAAGAGCAAGATATTTAATTCAAGCTTCATTTTAGGATAAAGGGTTTTGTTTCTCGATATATTAGTTAGGCATGAACCCTTTTTAATTTCATATTTCCTTTTCTGTCAAAAAGGTAAACAAGTGAATTGTATATATAAAAAAGTATTTCAATCTATTGAGTTTGCATAACAGTTTACACAATTTGTTTTCTTTAAAATCATTAATCACACCAGTTATCATACAAATTTTAATACAAGTAGCTTCCAAGTTAAAAGTAGGCAAAAATCAAGTTAAAGAATAATAAGAGTAGTTACAGTAGAGAGAAAAAATACCCCAATTATAAAATATTAACTGAATGATAATTTTCACTAGAACATAAAGAAAACTGCAGCTGCACTACATAGTAATTTCTAAAGATTTTCAATTTGGTGACAGCCATTAATATGCAACTGACAATTTCCAATAAGTAACTGAAATTACATTAAGAATTTGATTACATAAGTAATATACAAACCTAAAAAAAAGTGGTTCAAACTAAATGAAATATTTATACACAGGGTGTCCCAAAAGTTTGGACCCATAGGGTACAATAGAATGATAAGGTACAATTCAGCTTAATTAATATGCAAACTCATACTAATTAGATAAACTTAACTATGCAACTCCACTATTGTTTCTGAAATTGTTTCTATATTATGTATATATAAAAACCAGATTAACACATTAATTAATTAAAACAGCAAAACATTATGTTTAAAAAACACATAACATTTTGTCATGTTAACATAGAATTCCAGGTAACTGATTCATAAGATGTTTTGATCATTCTTTTTTCGTATGAAAATACACTAATATAGATTAAAAGCTGAGTTTCAATCAAACTTACATTAGTTTGCAAAAATTACAATTGTACAGATAGAGTTTAATAAACCTAATCATGATTTATATAGCACCATTTATTAAGATATGCAACTCTACACCACTCACCAATACTATCCACAGTCATACTATCTTGTGTAATGACACAAAGAGGACCCTCATTCCTCCTAAGGTAGAAAAAATTGAATTAAGATCACAGATCTAATCTCATTACAACTGAAACAAATTTGAACTGATACTTTCTACTTGTGAGAAACACTATTTCTAAATAAAGCTATAACTACAAATTGTACTACATCCTTCATGCATTCATTCTGTAGTATTTGAAAACACTGGCATGTTATACACAGTTTTTGTCAGTTAAAGTAATATTAATGATGCACCTGATTTTTGTTCCATCAAGTTAGTGAAAACAGTTTTTAATATATGCAGTTCTCCTAACAGCAGACTGGTTCAAGTACATCCTCATTACCATATACACACTTTTTGTATTACACAATTATATGTTACTTTCTTACAATGTTGAAGAAGAATAACTGAATTTTTCTTGTTAATAACACTTCTCCAAATTTACATATTCAAGCTTCACTGTTAAAGTATTTTTAACTTCTATTGTACAATCTACAAAAAAACATTAGGTTTATGTTTCTAAAATCTATCAGTTAGAGGCAGTTTTGTTTGGATATGCACTGAATAAGAAGTTTAAGACAAATTTCAAAACCATGTCATTTTAAGTATAGTCCCCTAACTTCACAATAGTTGAAAAAAAGACTAGAAAAAACAGGTAGTGTAAAGTAAACTACAAGAAATTTTGAAATACATGTTAATTTTAATGGAAATTTTGTACACAAATCAGTAGATGTACATTTATATGAGTAACCATTTTATATAAAAATTAACATTTCATATCTAAGTTTAACTTTCTTTCCTACTGAAGAACTACATATTGTAATAATGGGATTTTCCTATATTTGGGCCTTGTCATCTCACATTGGGTTGTCAACTAAATGGACTGTTTCTTGTTTAAAATTAGCCAACTGTATAAAAACACTCCGCTGATCATTATGACTCTTGAAATTGGCTATAGTCACAATGAGGTCATAAGGTTAATCAAGATCTTCATCACTCAAATCCTTCCATCAATAGTGTGGATCAATTAGCTGTGTTGCATAGCTTGCGAGAGCAAAAACTTGCTTATAGAATTTGTGGATGTAGTCCTTCATTTACAATTCCTCAGCTTTGTTAAGCAAACTATTTTCAGATTTCACACGTAAGTGTTGCTGCTGGTTAGAAATTACAGCTTTACATCAAATATCTGTTTCCATTCTTTCACTAAATTGTGCCACAGGATGAATAAATTTGGGGTTTCATACATGAACTTATCTTCTTAAACAACATCAATTCATATCTCCCAAAAACAGCAACTAGATACTACCTTTTCTATTAATAAAAGCAGATGATTACAAAGCCTTCTTGGAGAGACTAATTGGCAAAGTCCAGTGAGTTGCATAAGGTGTTTGTTTGTTTGTTTTTGAATTTCGCGCAAAGCTACACGAGGGTTATCTGCGCTAGCCGTCCCTAATTTATCAGTGTAAGACTAGAGGGAAGGCAGCTATTCATCACCACCCACCGCCAACTCTTGGGCTACTCTTTTACCAACGAATAGTGGGATTGACCGTCACATTATAACGCCCCCACGGCTGAAAGGGCGAGCATGTTTGGTGTGACGGGGATTCGAACCCGTGACCTTCAGATTACGAGTCGAGCGCCTTAACCACCTGGCCATGCCGGGCTGCATAAGGTGAAGCTTGATGTCTGAAAAATTAATTTTTCTTTTAGCCTTGCACAAACTTGATGAGAAATTGTTTAAAATTTGTATATCACTTATGAATAGGCTACACTGTGCAAGCTGCAAATGCATAAATTGGAGGTGTGGATACTCATTCACTGACATTTTATACTGGCTACATTTTCTGTCACAATAGTTAGTATTTCTGATCGCCCAATTAAGTAAAAAATACTCTGAAACTAATATACAATATAACATACAAATGTTCAAAAACTAGTTGTTTCTGGTGAGCAAATAAAAAAAACTAGCTCGGAGTGGTTACCACAGAACTGATTACTCTTTCATTGTAAATGTTCCCTCAGCCATCAGATAACATGGAGGCATTTGGGGCTTCCTTGATTAACACACTGTGAATTGACATTTATCTAAAAATTTAAAAGGATTGTATAATAATAT
The DNA here is from genome assembly GCF_000517525.1 of Limulus polyphemus. NCBI lineage: Eukaryota > Metazoa > Arthropoda > Merostomata > Xiphosura > Limulidae > Limulus > Limulus polyphemus. The sequence goes on from NW_013666263.1 coordinate 389,708, forward strand.
ATATGAAATTATGGGCTGTTAACACCATACATTTAATTTTACAAATTGTCACTAGATAGAAGAGAATTATACTAATCATTCAATCTGTTTACTTCATAACTTACTAGATGACATGGATGTGTTTTGACAATAAATCCTACTTAACCAAATCACTAACAGTGAAGTCGCTTGTTTCAGGAAACTTCACAGTTATTGAATTGACATAAAAGAATGTATAAGGTTTTCCTAAAAGTCATTTCATTGCTACTACATTTTATTTTAGGTATCAAAAAATATATTTGTGTTTGGCTATCTTATGACCAAATAAAAACAATTATATCATTACACAAATAAGAATATGACCATCCTGCAGGTGTGATAAAAATACTGTCAATGTATTCCACCTAATTTGCGGTCTGTATATGTTTCAATATTCTTCTTAGTTTAGTTACAAGGCAATGAAATCTTGTAAAAAATTTGAAATTTATAATGGAAGTATAATTTCGATTTTTGATGTAAAGTTGAACTGATTACTTTTACTTTTACAAGGGTTGTATCACTATGTAACAATAACTTCCAAGAAAATATTACAAAATTCTTATGCTGTAAGTTTTTAAAATGTAATATTTATATATTTCATTCAACTAAAACATTTGACATTGTACGTTACCTTGACTGAAGAGTTGAATTTTACTGCATAATAGTATTTCTTATTTTTGTAATGAGTGTTAACTAAAGGTTGTGAGTTTAAAAACATATTTTAACTTGTTGTATTTAATATTATCACTTAAGAATGCTGGATTAACTTGAGCAAAATGTTTATTTGATTTCTTATTGTTCAGTCACCCAGTGGGTTAGAAGTATATTCATTCACCCACAATGCTAAAATCCAGAGTTTAATTCCTCATGGTGGACAGAAAAAAAGATAGAATATTGTGCAGCTTTGAGGTAAAACAAAATATTATTGTTCAAGCTTAAATAAGATGTATCATTCTGTCTGTTAACTCTCTCAATATGGGGTCGGTTGAAATGACCAACTTCGTAACCACATTGTACTCATTATAGTTTTTATACTATAACTTTTAATACAGTATATGTATCTACACAAAATTTGGTAGACTTTTAGTAAGTATTACATGTCATTTGTACACAAAAATATTTTTTTAACGAAGTAGTTTTACTAAAGATTTGTCTGTGAATATATCAAATCTGTTTTTTGACTAGTCAGAGTGCAAAGTGAATTTTAAATTTCATTTGTGTAACTTTCAAAATCTCCTAAATAAATATAAATCTTTTTTACCAGTAAAACTTTATATTCTAAATGTTATTACCTCTACCCTAACGATATATTTGATTCTCCAGCCATTAGACAAGTCATCAAGGTATAATGAAAAGTCGTAAAATCAGAAATACAATGAGTAGCTGTGCCCTTTTCTTTATTATTAGTCATGAATTTTCAAAGTATTTCTCTTGAGAGTTTGAACTGATAAAAATTTCACATTTATTTTCTGTGTTCATTTTACTGTCAATGACGAAAGTATAAATCTGCTGAAAACAAAGCAACAAATCACTGCTTATGTTATTAGACTTGAGAGCAACAAACTACACACAAAAAAATAAGCCGACTTGAACCTTGCTCTGAGAATATAATGTGAAATTTATCAGCTCATGTATCCTACAGTGCTTACAACAATAATTCCCCAGAGTAATAAGATTGTACTTTGAATCTGTGAAAATATTTATTATAAGGTTCGAAGCTGATTCATTACACACATCACAACTGTTTAAGTATTGGTCATCTTTCTGGGATGTTTGGAATTTAGCGGTATACCATATAGGCATACAAAGATATTATTTATGTGCACGATTATAAAATCCTATTTCCCTTTCAATAAACTTATTCATTCATCAACCAATAAATACTATTTATTCACAAATGCCTGAATTTTAGTTATTTCTATTAAAACATGGAAGAATAAATAAAAAGTTCTTTGAAAAACAAAGATTTCGAATACTTACAGTGCTATGAAATTTTGTGCTTGTGTGTCGTATGCGCTAAGACTCACCGTAAACCTTGTTTATTTTTCTGAGTGGAGGTTGAAGAGATATTAATTTTTGTAGGCTTCAAGTATACATTTTAGAAAACAAAATAATTATCAACTTATGATATTCGTTTGGTTTGTTTTGAATTTTGTGCAAAGCTATAGAAGGGCTACCAGCACTAGATATCTCAAATTTAGCAGTGAAAGACTAGAGGGAAGGCAGCTAGTCATCACCACCCACCGTCAACTCTTGTACCAAGGAAACAGTGGGATTGATCGTAACATTATAATGCTCCCACAGCTGAAAAGGAGAGCATGTTTGGTGTGATGGTGGTTCAAACTTGTGACCCTTAGATCGTGAGTCAAGCACCCTATATTACTATATTAGTGTACACAAAACTCCTGTAATTTATCTCGGTTTCTAAACAAGCAATATTTGACTTTAAAAGAAATCTCACATCTGTTCACAGCAATAACTCAGTCATCACACTTCAACAGTTTTGGCAAAATTATGACTTTCTCCTTCAAGCTATTTGCAAACAACTGTCAGATTTATTTACCCAGGAAACTGCTCTTTCTCTTGGTAATAAACACTTAGTCAAAAGAAGAAGGTAAGAGTAGACAAGAGGTTTCAAAAGAATGGAGTAGTGGGAGGAGTCACTCAGCTAGATTGGCTAAATACATTGACATCTCAGCAAATCAAAGAGATGGGAGGTTCTTATTTTATATTGAGCTTGTTTATATCTCAAATTTGAGTTTTTAATTTGTTAACGACTGTACACTTTGTATGGTAGGCATAAAAAAATATAAACTTGGCAATAAGACGGGTTATGTGACACACAAAAATCAATATTTAGCTTTTTTTTTCTTCTTATATCCTTTAAAACTAAGAAATTAAAACATATATAATACTAACATTTGGATTGTAAACTGTGTTTTGATGTCAATTCCTTTTATATAAGTAATAGTAAAGTTATTTGATAACATTTTGAAAATAACTCTCTAAAAGGTCATGACATGTGCTCTTTAACCTGCTTGTAGCAAAAGGGTTAAATAAAAAAGTTACTTATTATTTCAGTAAACATAAATGCAGAAGTTTAAAGCATACCTGGGTGTCATTATATCTGTAGCTAATGCTGTATATGTATATTCCTCTTTACTATCAAGAAATGGATAACCATTCAAGTTAATATGGGCATCATAACTACATAAATATCAAGGATTACAACCAATTGATCACATTATCTAAATATACACAACAGTCCATGCAAGGCTGACTGACCTGTTTGAACAATTTTGTACTATGATTAGACTAGACTTGAATTTAAAACATATATAATGTAAATTGTGTTACCCTACTATATTTATTACCTGGAACATATTAACCAAAAACAACTAGTCTTGTCCTCTAGCACTTATTCTTTTTGTAATTCACAATTGTGTTCATGCAGTTTAGGTTCTAAAGTTACTGTCAAAGGCTTAAAGCTTCTGTAGTTAGAAATAAAATAATAAATTGAATTTACAAACACACACAAGTTGTTGTCCATTTAAGCAATTCGAACATTTCAAATTTAAACATGATTAACTACTTTTTTATTAATAATCTAATCAGCAGATATTAAACTTCTTCAGTGCAAACCCCATATCTCACACATCCAGAATCTACATGATCACATCTGTTAAAAAAGGTTTAAACATGATTAACTACTTGTTTTTATTAATAATCTAAATCAGCAGATATCAAACTTCTTCAGTGCAAACCCCATATCTCACACATCCAGAATCTACATGACCACATCTGTTAAAAAAGGTTTAAACATGATTAACTACTTGTTTTTATTAATAATCTAAATTAGCAGATATCAAACTTCTTCAGTGCAAACACCATATCTCACACATCCAGAATCTACATGACCACATCTGTTAAAAAAGTGTTCAAACCACTTTTTTTGCTACATATGATTTTTCTTCTGACAAACTTATGATCCTGTGTTGTCATAATCCCAGATTTGGGATCCACTGTGTATTTGCAGTCATTTGTATGACTTTTTTTTTTTATCACATCCTCCCTTGGAATGTTATATTTTGTTAAAGTTTTACTAAAAACCCTAACAGTGAAGTACATATAAATATCAGTAGGCAAAGTTTTGGCCAAACATGTACTACATTTAGTAAAAATCCTTTGAGTTAATCCCCCCCCCCCCCAAATTCCAAACACATGAGAAGCATGCATGGTTATCATATTTTTAAGCAATGAATTACTGACATGCAGCTTTTATTATATTTACCAACCATACAGAAGTCTATAACTGACAAAGATAATTACAGGCATTATTTATAATTACTTTCTATCAGTTCCTATCAAAACTAGTAAGAATTTGGAAAATTTTCTGTCTCGCAGCATTTTCTCTGTATTAAAGACCAATTAGATCAAATATACATTTACAATATTAAAATATGAAGTTAAAAAGTAAAAAAGGATACATTCCTCTTCTTCCAAAAGCATCTCCTACCCACTTACTTGCCATGACAGCAGCCATAAGTGGCACAATATACTTCACACTACCAGTCAACTCAAACATGATCACCACTAATGATACTAAATAACAACAAAAAAAGAAATTGTAATATGTGTATTTTTTTTAAATGTATTACCAAAAACAAGAACAGACTTTAAGTTAGTTTTTCTAAAATCCACTAATAGGCTTAGTAAATAATGTAAATTTCAAAATAAGATAATATTTAGCAAGTGTTTGTTAAAAGTATATTTTCTATACTGGTTAGAAATTATTAAATTTCCAAAATGACCAAAATGAGATGACAGTTTAAGATGTATATATTTGTAAGTTTTTAACTTAAGCTCTACTTGATTTTTAAGCAAGTTTGAGAGTCATAAAAGTTATAATCAATTTATTCTACACGTATTTGTGAATAAAATACTTAAAAAATTAGATTTGTGATTTGCTTTAGGCTAGTTTTTTATTATGATTATTGATAAAAATATATGAAAATTATATCTCTCTTAAACTCACATGGATTACATAATGAGCGAATTAACTATTTTTATTATCTGATGTGCATTCAAAGTACATTTATTAATATTAAATTTAAAAACCCGAGTGTATTGCAACCTTCCAAATTAGACTTCATTCAGTATATAGTTTTATATTTTGTATGTGTGTGTATATATATATATATATATATAGCAAGTATTTGTTAAAAGTATATATAAAAAAAAAAGATAACACCTGTTTTAATTTGTTATTAATTGAATTACTTAATACTAATATTATTCCTGTACTTACACATTCCCTAAGACCTTTTGTATTTTTGAAATCAGTTATTAGAAATATTTAGTAGTTTTTTTATTAGATAGCGCAGAACCTACACATTAGTCCCATTTAAAAGTATAAGGATACTGTTAAGAACAATGCCCA